>NC_090382.1:4375000-4385997 GCF_036365525.1 Heterodontus francisci | reverse complement strand
TAGAGATGGGCTGAGGGAGAGAGAGGGAGAGAGAGAGAGAGATAGAGAGAGATGGGGTGAGGAGAGACGGATGGGCTGAGGGAGAAAGAGAGAGATGGGCTGAGGGAGAGAGAGACGGATGGGCTGAGGGAGAGAGAGGGAGGGAGAGAGAGAGAGAGATAGAGAGAGAGATGGGGTGAGGGAGAGAGTGACGGATGGGGTGAGGGAGAGAGAGACGGATGGGGTGAGGAGAGAGAGACGGATGGGGTGAGGGAGAGAGAGACGGATGTGGTGAGGGAGAGAGAGACGGATGGGGTGAGGGAGAGAGAGGGAGAGAGAGAGAGAGAGATAGAGAGAGAGATTTTTTTTTTTGTTTAGAGATACAGCACTGAAACAGGCCCTTCGGCCCACCGAGTCTGTGCCGACCATCAACCACCCATTTATACTAATCCTACACTAATCCCATATTCCTACCACATCCCCACCTGTCCCTATATATTTCCCTACCACCTACCTATACTCGGGGCAATTTATAATGGCCAATTAACCTATCAACCTGCAAGTCTTTGGCATGTGGGAGGAAACCGGAGCACCCGGAGGAAACCCACGCAGACACAGGGAGAACTTGCAAACTCCGCACAGGCAGAACCCAGAATCGAACCCGGGTCGCTGGAGCTGTGAGGCTGCGGTGCTAACCACTGCGCCACTGTGCCGCCCTGATATGGTGAGGAGAGAGAGACGGATGGGCTGAGGGAGAGAGAGACGGATGGGCTGAGGGAGAGAGAGACGGATGGGCTGAGGGAGAGAGAGACGGATGGGCTGAGGGAGAGAGAGGGAGAGAGAGAGAGAGATAGAGAGACAGAGAGAGAGATGGGCTGTGGAGAGAGAGCGAGAGAAAGATACTGAGATGGGCTGAGGGAGAGAGAGAGAGACGGATGGGCTGAGGGAGAGAGACGGAGAGAGAGAGAGAGAGTGATAGAGAGAGAGATGGGGTGAGGGAGAGAGAGCGAGAGAAACATACAGAGATGGGCTGAGGGAGAGATAGAGAGATAGAGAGAGAGATTGGGTGAGGGAGAGAGAGACGGATGGGGTGAGGGGGAGAGAGACGGATGGGCTGAGGGAGAAAGAGAGAGAGAGAGAGAGAGAGAGATGGGGTGAGGGAGAGAGAGACGGGTGGGCTGAGGGAGAGAGAGACGGATGGGCTGAGGGAGATAGAGAGAGAGAGAGAGAGAGAGATGGGCTGAGGGAGACTGAGACGGATGGGGTGAGGGAGAGAGAGGGAGAGATGGGGTGAGGGAGAGAGAGACGGATGGGCTGAGGGAGAAATAGAGAGAGAGAGAGATGGGCTGAGGGAGCGAGAGACGGATGGGGTGAGTGAGAGAGAGGCAGAGAGAGATAGAGAGAGAGCTGGGGTGAGGGAGAGAGAGACGGATGGGCTGAGGGAGAGAGAGACGGATGGGTGAGGGAGAGAGAGGGAGAGAGAGGTGGAGAGACAGAGAGAGAGATGGGGTGAGGGAGAGAGAGCGAGAGAAAGATACGGAGATGGCTGAGGGAGAGAGAGTGAGAGAGAGAGAGAGATAGGCTGAGGGAGAGAGAGCGACGGCTGGGCTGAGGGAGAGGGAGAAAGAGAGAGAGAGAGTGATAGAGAGAGAGATGGGGTGAGGGAGAGAGAGCGACAGAAAGATAAGAGATGGGCTGAGGGAGAAATAGAGAGAGAGATGGGCTGAGGGAGAGAGAGACGGATGGGGTGTGGGAGAGAGAGGGAGACAGAGAGATAGTGATAGAGAGAGAGATGGGGTGAGGGAGAGAGAGACGGATGGGCTGAGGGAGAGAGACGGATGGGCTGAGGGAGAGAGAGGGAGAGAGAGAGATAGAGAGAGAGAGAGAGAGAGATGGGCTGAGGGAGAGATGGGCTGAGGGAGAGAGAGGGATTGAGAGAGAGAGAGATAGAGAGAGAGATGGGGTGAGGGAGAGAGAGGACGGATGGGGTGAGGGGGAGAGAGACGGATGGGCTGAGGTAGAAAGAGAGAGAGAGAGAGAGAGAGAGATGGGCTGAGGGAGAGAGAGACGGATGGGCTGAGGGAGAGAGAGACTGATGGGCTGAGGGAGAAAGAGAGAGAGAGAGAGAGAGAGAGATGGGCTGAGGGAGAGAGAGACGGATGGGGTGAGGGAGAGAGAGGGAGGGAGAGAGAGGGAGTGACAGTGAGATAGAGAGAGAGATGGGCTGAGGGAGAGAGAGACGGATGGGCTGAGGGAGAGACAGAGAGAGAGAGAAAGAGAGAGAGATGGGCTGAGGGAGAGAGAGACGGATGGGCTGAGGGAGAGAGAGACGGATGGGCTGAGGGAGAGAGATAGAGAGACAGAGAGAGAGATGGGGTGAGGGAGAGAGAGCGAGAGAAAGATACGGAGATGGGCTGAGGCAGAGAGAGAGAGATGGGCTGAGGGAGAGAGAGAGACGGATGGGCTGAGGGAGAGAGAGGAGAGAGAGAGAGAGAGAGAGTGATAGAGAGAGAGATGGGGTGAGGGAGAGAGAGCGAGAGAAAGATACAGAGATGGGCTGAGGGAGAGATAGAGAGAGAGAGAGTGATGGGCTGAGGGAGTGAGAGGGAGAGAGAGAGAAAGAGAGATAGAGAGAGAGAGAGAGAGATGGGGTGAGGGGGAGAGAGACGGATAGGCTGAGGGAGAAAGAGAGAGAGAGAGAGATGGGCGGAGGGAGAGAGAGACGGATGGGGTGAGGGAGAGAGAGGGAGAGAGAGGGAGAGAGAGAGAGATAGAGAGAGACGGATGGGCTGAGGGAGAGAGAGACGGATGGGCTGAGGGAGAAAGAGAGAGAGAGAGAGATGGGCTGAGGGAGAGAGAAAGACAGATAGAGAGAGAGAGAGAGATGGGGTGAGGGGGAGTGAGAGCGAGAGAGAGATCGAGATGGCGTGAGGGGGAGAGAGAGAGAGAGAGAGAGAGAGAGAGAGATGGGCTGAGGGAGAGAGAGAGATAGAGAGAGAGAAAGATACAGAGATGGCGTGAGGGGGAGAGAGAGAGAGATGGGCTGAGGGAGAGAGAGAGATAGAGAGAGAGAGAGAGAGAAAGATACAGAGATGGGCTGAGGGAGAGATAGAGAGAGAGAGATGGGCTGAGGGAGTGAGAGGGAGAGAGAGAGAAAGAGTGATAGAGAGAGAGAGAGAGAGATGGGGTGAGGGGGAGAGAGACGGATAGGCTGAGGGAGAAAGAGAGAGAGAGAGAGATGGGCGGAGGGAGAGAGAGACGGATGGGGTGAGGGAGAGAGAGGGAGAGAGAGGGAGAGAGAGAGAGATAGAGAGAGACGGATGGGCTGAGGGAGAGAGAGACGGATGGGCTGAGGGAGAGAGAGACGGATGGCTGAGGAGAGAGAGACGGATGGGCTGAGGGAGAGAGAGGGAGAGAGAGGGAGAGAGAGGGAGAGAGAGGGAGAGAGAGATAGAGAGACAGAGAGAGAGATGGGCTGAGGGAGAGAGAGCGAGAGAAAGATACAGAGATGGGCTGAGGGAGGGATAGAGAGACAGAGAGAGAGATTGGGTGAGGGAGAGAGAGACGGATGGGGTGAGGGGGAGAGAGACGGATGGGCTGAGGGAGAACGAGAGAGAGAGAGATGGGCTGAGGGAGAGAGAGACGGATGGGCTGAGGGAGAGAGAGACGGATGGGCTGAGGGAGAAAGAGAGAGAGAGATGGGCTGAGGGAGACAGAGACGGATGGGGTGAGGGAGAGAAAGGGAGGGAGAGAGAGAGAGATAGAGAGAGAGATGGGGTGAGGGAGAGAGAGACGGATGGGCTGAGGGAGAAAGAGAGAAAGAGAGAGAGAGAGAGAGAGAGAGAGAGAGATGGGCTGAGGGAGCGAGAGACGGATGGGGTGAGGAGAGAGAGGGAGAGAGAGAGAGATAGAGAGAGAGATGGGGTGAGGGAGAGAGAGACCGATGGGCTGAGGGAGAGAGAGAAAGATGGGGTGAGGGAGAGAGAGGTGGAGAGACAGAGAGAGAGATGGGGTGAGGGAGAGAGAGAGAGAGAAAGATACAGAGATGGGCTGAGGGAGAGATAGAGAGAGAGAGAGTGATGGGCTGTGGGAGTGAGAGGGAGAGAGAGAGAAAGAGAGATAGAGAGAGAGAGAGAGCGATAGAGAGAGAGATGGGGTGAGGGAGAGAGAGATAGAGAGAGAGATGGCGTGAGGGAGAGAGAGACGGATGGGCTGAGGGAGAGTGAGACGGATGGGCTGAGGGAGAAAGAGAGAGAGAGAGAGAGATGGGCTGAGGGAGAGAGAGACGGATGGGGTGAGGGAGAAAGAGAGAGAGAGAGAGAGAGATAGAGAGAGATGGGCTGAGGGAGAGAGAGGGAGAGAGAGAGAGAGAGATAGAGAGAGAGATGGGGTGAGGGAGAGAGAGACGGATGGGCTGAGGAGAAAGAGAGAGATGGGCTGAGGGAGAGAGAGACGGATGGGGTGAGGGAGAGAGAGGGAGGGAGAGAGAGAGAGATAGAGAGAGAGATGGGGTGAGGGAGAGAGTGACGGATGGGGTGAGGGAGAGAGAGACGGATGGGGTGAGGGAGAGAGAGGGAGAGAGAGAGAGAGAGATAGAGAGAGACGGATGGGCTGAGGGAGAGAGAGACGGATGGGCTGAGGGAGAGAGAGACGGATGGGCTGAGGGAGAGAGAGGGAGAGAGAGAGAGAGATAGAGAGACAGAGAGAGAGATGGGCTGTGGGAGAGAGAGCGAGAGAAAGATACTGAGATGGCTGAGGGAGAGAGAGAGAGACGGATGGGCTGAGGGAGAGAGACGGAGAGAGAGAGAGAGAGTGATAGAGAGAGAGATGGGGTGAGGGAGAGAGAGCGAGAGAAACATACAGAGATGGGCTGAGGGAGGGATAGAGAGATAGAGAGAGAGATTGGGTGAGGGAGAGAGAGACGGATGGGGTGAGGGGGAGAGAGACGGATGGGCTGAGTGAGAAAGAGAGAGAGAGAGAGAGAGAGAGATGGGGTGAGGGAGAGAGAGACGGGTGGGCTGAGGGAGAGAGAGACGGATGGGCTGAGGGAGATAGAGAGAGAGAGAGAGAGAGAGAGAGATGGGCTGAGGGAGACAGAGACGGATGGGGTGAGGGAGAGAGAGGGAGAGATGGGGTGAGGGAGAGAGAGACGGATGGGCTGAGGGAGAAATAGAGAGAGAGAGAGAGAGAGAGAGAGATGGGCTGAGGGAGCGAGAGACGGATGGGTTGAGGGAGAGAGAGGCAGAGAGAGATAGAGAGAGAGCTGGGGTGAGGGAGAGAGAGACGGATGGGGTGAGGGAGAGAGAGGGAGAGAGAGGTGGAGAGACAGAGAGAGAGATGGGGTGAGGGAGAGAGAGCGAGAGAAAGATACGGAGATAGGCTGAGGGAGAGAGAGCGACGGCTGGGCTGAGGAGAGGGAGAGAGAGGGAGAGAGAGAGAGAGAGTGATAGAGAGAGAGATGGGGTGAGGGAGAGAGAGCGACAGAAAAGATAAAGAGATGGGCTGAGGGAGAGATCGAGAGAGAGAGAGAGATGGGCTGAGGGAGAGAGAGGGAGAGAGACAGAGAGAGATAGAGATGGGCTGAGGGAGAGAGAGAGACGGATGGGTTGAGGGAGAGAGAGCGAGAGAAAGATACAGAGATGGGCTGAGGGAGAAATAGAGAGAGAGCTGGGCTGAGGGAGAGAGACGGATGGGGTGTGGGAGTGAGAGGGAGACAGAGAGATAGTGATAGAGAGAGAGATGGGCTGAGGGAGAGAGACGGATGGGCTGAGGGAGAGAGAGGGAGAGAGAGGGAGAGAGAGAGATAGAGAGAGAGATGGGGTGAGGGAGAGAGAGCGAGAGAAAGATACGGAGATGGGCTGAGGGAGAGATAGAGAGAGAGAGAGCGAGAGAGATGGGCTGAGGGAGAGATGGGCTGAGGGAGAGAGAGGGATTGAGAGAGAGAGAGATAGAGAGAGAGATAGGGTGAGGGAGAGAGAGACGGATGGGGTGAGGGGGAGAGAGACGGATGGGCTGAGGTAGAAAGAGAGAGAGAGAGAGAGATAGAGAGAGAGATGGGCTGAGGGAGAGAGAGACGGATGGGCTGAGGGAGAGAGAGACTGATGGGCTGAGGGAGAAAGAGAGAGAGAGAGAGAGAGAGAGAGATGGGCTGAGGGAGAGAGAGACGGATGGGGTGAGGGAGATAGAGGGAGGGAGAGAGAGGGAGTGAGAGTGAGATAGAGAGAGAGATGGGCTGAGGGAGAGAGAGACGGATGGGCTGAGGGAGAGAGAGAGAGAGAGAGAAAGAGAGAGAGATGGGCTGAGGGAGAGAGAGACGGATGGGCTGAGGGAGAGAGAGACGGATGGGCTGAGGGAGAGAGAGACGGATGGGCTGAGGGAGAGAGATAGAGAGACAGAGAGAGAGATGGGGTGAGGGAGAGAGAGCGAGAGAAAGATACGGAGATGGGCTGAGGCAGAGAGAGAGAGATGGGCTGAGGGAGAGAGAGAGACAGATGGGCTGAGGGAGAGAGAGAAAGAGAGAGAGAGAGTGATAGAGAGAGAGATGGGGTGAGGGAGAGAGAGCGACAGAAAGATAAAGAGATGGGCTGAGGGAGAAATAGAGAGAGAGATGGGCTGAGGGAGAGAGAGACGGATGGGGTGTGGGAGAGAGAGGGAGACAGAGAGATAGTGATAGAGAGAGAGATGGGGTGAGGGAGAGAGAGACGGATGGGCTGAGGGAGAGAGACGGATGGGCTGAGGGAGAGAGAGGGAGAGAGAGAGATAGAGAGACAGAGAGAGAGATGGGGTGAGGGAGAGAGAGCGAGAGAAAGATACGGAGATGGGCTGAGGGAGAGATAGAGAGAGAGAGAGAGAGAGATGGGCTGAGGGAGAGATGGGCTGAGGGAGAGAGAGGGATTGAGAGAGAGAGAGATAGAGAGAGAGATGGGGTGAGGGAGAGAGAGACGGATGGGGTGAGGGGGAGAGAGACGGATGGGCTGAGGTAGAAAGAGAGAGAGAGAGAGAGAGAGATGGGCTGAGGGAGAGAGAGACGGATGGGCTGAGGGAGAGAGAGACTGATGGGCTGAGGGAGAAAGAGAGAGAGAGAGAGAGAGAGAGATGGGCTGAGGGAGAGAGAGACGGATGGGGTGAGGGAGAGAGAGGGAGGGAGAGAGAGGGAGTGACAGTGAGATAGAGAGAGAGATGGGCTGAGGGAGAGAGAGACGGATGGGCTGAGGGAGAGACAGAGAGAGAGAGAAAGAGAGAGAGATGGGCTGAGGGAGAGAGAGACGGATGGGCTGAGGGAGAGAGAGACGGATGGGCTGAGGGAGAGAGATAGAGAGACAGAGAGAGAGGTGGGGTGAGGGAGAGAGAGCGAGAGAAAGATACGGAGATGGGCTGAGGCAGAGAGAGAGAGATGGGCTGAGGGAGAGAGAGAGACGGATGGGCTGAGGGAGAGAGAGGGAGAGAGAGAGAGAGAGAGAGTGATAGAGAGAGAGATGGGGTGAGGGAGAGAGAGCGAGAGAAAGATACAGAGATGGGCTGAGGGAGAGATAGAGAGAGAGAGAGTGATGGGCTGAGGGAGTGAGAGGGAGAGAGAGAGAAAGAGAGATAGAGAGAGAGAGAGAGAGATGGGGTGAGGGGGAGAGAGACGGATAGGCTGAGGGAGAAAGAGAGAGAGAGAGAGATGGGCGGAGGGAGAGAGAGACGGATGGGGTGAGGGAGAGAGAGGGAGAGAGAGAGAGATAGAGAGAGACGGATGGGCTGAGGGAGAGAGAGACGGATGGGCTGAGGGAGAAAGAGAGAGAGAGAGAGATGGGCTGAGGGAGAGAGAAAGACAGATAGAGAGAGAGAGAGAGATGGGGTGAGGGGGAGTGAGAGCGAGAGAGAGATCGAGATGGCGTGAGGGGGAGAGAGAGAGAGAGAGAGAGAGAGATGGGCTGAGGGAGAGAGAGAGATAGAGAGAGAGAAAGATACAGAGATGGCGTGAGGGGGAGAGAGAGAGAGATGGGCTGAGGGAGAGAGAGAGATAGAGAGAGAGAGAGAGAGAAAGATACAGAGATGGGCTGAGGGAGAGATAGAGAGAGAGAGATGGGCTGAGGGAGTGAGAGGGAGAGAGAGAGAAAGAGTGATAGAGAGAGAGAGAGAGAGATGGGGTGAGGGGGAGAGAGACGGATAGGCTGAGGGAGAAAGAGAGAGAGAGAGAGATGGGCGGAGGGAGAGAGAGACGGATGGGGTGAGGGAGAGAGAGGGAGAGAGAGGGAGAGAGAGAGAGATAGAGAGAGACGGATGGGCTGAGGGAGAGAGAGACGGATGGGCTGAGGGAGAGAGAGACGGATGGGCTGAGGGAGAGAGAGACGGATGGGCTGAGGGAGAGAGAGGGAGAGAGAGGGAGAGAGAGGGAGAGAGAGGGAGAGAGAGGGAGAGAGAGATAGAGAGACAGAGAGAGAGATGGGCTGAGGGAGAGAGAGCGAGAGAAAGATACAGAGATGGGCTGAGGGAGGGATAGAGAGACAGAGAGAGAGATTGGGTGAGGGAGAGAGAGACGGATGGGGTGAGGGGGAGAGAGACGGATGGGCTGAGGGAGAACGAGAGAGAGAGAGATGGGCTGAGGGAGAGAGAGACGGATGGGCTGAGGGAGAGAGAGACGGATGGGCTGAGGGAGAAAGAGAGAGAGAGATGGGCTGAGGGAGACAGAGACGGATGGGGTGAGGGAGAGAAAGGGAGGGAGAGAGAGAGAGATAGAGAGAGAGATGGGGTGAGGGAGAGAGAGACGGATGGGCTGAGGAGAAAGAGAGAAAGAGAGAGAGAGAGAGAGAGAGAGAGAGAGATGGGCTGAGGGAGCGAGAGACGGATGGGGTGAGGGAGAGAGAGGGAGAGAGAGAGAGATAGAGAGAGAGATGGGGTGAGGGAGAGAGAGACCGATGGGCTGAGGGAGAGAGAGAAAGATGGGGTGAGGGAGAGAGAGGTGGAGAGACAGAGAGAGAGATGGGGTGAGGGAGAGAGAGAGAGAGAAAGATACAGAGATGGGCTGAGGGAGAGATAGAGAGAGAGAGAGTGATGGGCTGTGGGAGTGAGAGGGAGAGAGAGAGAAAGAGAGATAGAGAGAGAGAGAGAGCGATAGAGAGAGAGATGGGGTGAGGGAGAGAGAGATAGAGAGAGAGATGGCGTGAGGGAGAGAGAGACGGATGGGCTGAGGGAGAGTGAGACGGATGGGCTGAGGGAGAAAGAGAGAGAGAGAGAGAGATGGGCTGAGGGAGAGAGAGACGGATGGGGTGAGGGAGAAAGAGAGAGAGAGAGAGAGAGATAGAGAGAGATGGGCTGAGGGAGAGAGAGGGAGAGAGAGAGAGAGAGATAGAGAGAGAGATGGGGTGAGGGAGAGAGAGACGGATGGGCTGAGGGAGAAAGAGAGAGATGGGCTGAGGGAGAGAGAGACGGATGGGGTGAGGGAGAGAGAGGGAGGGAGAGAGAGAGAGATAGAGAGAGAGATGGGGTGAGGGAGAGAGTGACGGATGGGGTGAGGGAGAGAGAGACGGATGGGGTGAGGGAGAGAGAGGGAGAGAGAGAGAGAGAGATAGAGAGAGACGGATGGGCTGAGGGAGAGAGAGACGGATGGGCTGAGGGAGAGAGAGACGGATGGGCTGAGGGAGAGAGAGGGAGAGAGAGAGAGAGATAGAGAGACAGAGAGAGAGATGGGCTGTGGGAGAGAGAGCGAGAGAAAGATACTGAGATGGGCTGAGGGAGAGAGAGAGAGACGGATGGGCTGAGGGAGAGAGACGGAGAGAGAGAGAGAGAGTGATAGAGAGAGAGATGGGGTGAGGGAGAGAGAGCGAGAGAAACATACAGAGATGGGCTGAGGGAGGGATAGAGAGATAGAGAGAGAGATTGGGTGAGGGAGAGAGAGACGGATGGGGTGAGGGGGAGAGAGACGGATGGGCTGAGTGAGAAAGAGAGAGAGAGAGAGAGAGAGAGATGGGGTGAGGGAGAGAGAGACGGGTGGGCTGAGGGAGAGAGAGACGGATGGGCTGAGGGAGATAGAGAGAGAGAGAGAGAGAGAGAGAGATGGGCTGAGGGAGACAGAGACGGATGGGGTGAGGGAGAGAGAGGGAGAGATGGGGTGAGGGAGAGAGAGACGGATGGGCTGAGGGAGAAATAGAGAGAGAGAGAGAGAGAGAGAGAGATGGGCTGAGGGAGCGAGAGACGGATGGGTTGAGGGAGAGAGAGGCAGAGAGAGATAGAGAGAGAGCTGGGGTGAGGGAGAGAGAGACGGATGGGGTGAGGGAGAGAGAGGGAGAGAGAGGTGGAGAGACAGAGAGAGAGATGGGGTGAGGGAGAGAGAGCGAGAGAAAGATACGGAGATAGGCTGAGGGAGAGAGAGCGACGGCTGGGCTGAGGGAGAGGGAGAGAGAGGGAGAGAGAGAGAGAGAGTGATAGAGAGAGAGATGGGGTGAGGGAGAGAGAGCGACAGAAAGATAAAGAGATGGGCTGAGGGAGAGATCGAGAGAGAGAGAGAGATGGGCTGAGGGAGAGAGAGGGAGAGAGACAGAGAGAGATAGAGATGGGCTGAGGGAGAGAGAGAGACGGATGGGTTGAGGGAGAGAGAGCGAGAGAAAGATACAGAGATGGGCTGAGGGAGAAATAGAGAGAGAGCTGGGCTGAGGGAGAGAGACGGATGGGGTGTGGGAGTGAGAGGGAGACAGAGAGATAGTGATAGAGAGAGAGATGGGCTGAGGGAGAGAGACGGATGGGCTGAGGGAGAGAGAGGGAGAGAGAGGGAGAGAGAGAGATAGAGAGAGAGATGGGGTGAGGGAGAGAGAGCGAGAGAAAGATACGGAGATGGGCTGAGGGAGAGATAGAGAGAGAGAGAGCGAGAGAGATGGGCTGAGGGAGAGATGGGCTGAGGGAGAGAGAGGGATTGAGAGAGAGAGAGATAGAGAGAGAGATAGGGTGAGGGAGAGAGAGACGGATGGGGTGAGGGGGAGAGAGACGGATGGGCTGAGGTAGAAAGAGAGAGAGAGAGAGAGATAGAGAGAGAGATGGGC
>NC_090382.1:4277500-4372500 GCF_036365525.1 Heterodontus francisci | reverse complement strand
AAAGAGATGGGCTGAGGGAGAGATCGAGAGAGCGAGATGGGCTGAGGGAGAGAGAGGGAGAGAGAGAGAGAGATAGAGATGGGCTGAGGGAGAGAGAGAGACGGATGGGCTGAGGGAGAGAGAGGGAGAGAGAGAGAGAGAGAGAGTGAGAGAGAGAGAGATGGGGTGAGGGAGAGAGAGCGAGAGAATGATACAGAGATGGGCTGAGGGAGAAATAGAGAGAGAGATGGGCTGAGGGAGAGAGAGACAGATGGGGTGTGGGAGAGAGAGGGAGACAGAGAGAGAGAGAGAGTGATAGAGAGAGAGATGGGGTGAGGGAGAGAGAGACGGATGGGCTGAGGGAGAGAGACGGATGGGCTGAGGGAGAGAGAGGGAGAGAGAGAGATAGAGAGACAGAGAGAGAGATGGGGTGAGGGAGAGAGAGCGAGAGAAAGATACGGAGATGGGCTGAGGGAGAGAGAGAGAGAGAGAGATGGGCTGAGGGAGAGATGGGCTGAGGGAGAGAGAGGGATAGAGAGAGAGAGAGATAGAGAGAGAGATGGGGTGAGGGAGAGAGGGACGGATTGGGTGAGGGGGAGAGAGACGGATGGGGTGAGGTAGAAAGAGAGAGAGAGAGAGAGAGAGAGATAGAGAGAGAGATGGGGTGAGGGAGAGAGAGACGGATGGGCTGAGGGAGAAAGAGAGAGAGAGAGAGAGAGAGATGGGCTGAGGGAGAGAGAGACGGATGGGCTGAGGGAGAGAGAGGGAGGGAGAGAGAGAGAGATAGAGAGAGAGATGGGGTGAGGGAGAGAGAGACGGATGGGCTGAGGGAGAGAGAGACGGATGGAGTGAGGGAGAAAGAGAGAGAGAGAGAGAGATGGGTTGAGGGAGAGAGAGACGGATGGGCTGAGGGAGAGAGAGGGAGAGAGAGAGATGGAGAGATAGAGAGAGAGAGAGAGATGGGGTGAGGGGGAGAGAGGGAGAGAGAGAGAAAGAGAGATAGAGAGAGAGAGAGAGATGAGCTGAGGGAGAGAGAGAGATAGAGAGAGAGAGAGAGAGAGAGAAAGATACAGAGATGGGCTGAGGGAGAGATAGAGAGAGAGATGGGCTGAGGGAGAGAGAGAGAAAGAGTGAAAGAGAGAGAGAGAGAGATGGGGTGAGGGGGAGAGAGACGGATGGGCTGAGGGAGAGAGAGGGAGAGAGAGGGAGAGAGAGGGAGAGAGAGATAGAGAGACAGAGAGAGAGATGGGCTGAGGGAGAGAGAGCGAGAGAAAGATACTGAGATGGGCTGAGGGAGAGAGAGAGAGAGATGGGCTGAGGGAGAGAGAGAGACGGATGGGCTGAGGGAGAGAGAGAGACGGATGGGCTGAGGGAGAGAGACGGAGAGAGAGAGAGAGAGTGAAAGAGAGAGAGATGGGGTGAGGGAGAGAGAGCGAGAGAAAGATACAGAGATGGGCTGAGGGAGGGATAGAGAGACAGAGAGAGAGATTGGGTGAGGGAGAGAGAGACGGATGGGGTGAGGGGGAGAGAGACGGATGGGCTGAGGGAGAAAGAGAGAGAGAGAGATGGGCTGAGGGAGAGAGAGACGGATGGGCTGAGGGAGAGAGAGACGGATGGGCTGAGGGAGAAAGAGAGAGAGAGATGGGCTGAGGGAGACAGAGACGGATGGGGTGAGGGAGAGAGAGGGAGGGAGAGAGAGAGAGACAGAGAGAGAGATGGGGTGAGGGAGAGAGAGACGGATGGGCTGAGGGAGAAAGAGAGAAAGAGAGAGAGAGAGAGAGAGAGAGATGGGCTGAGGGAGCGAGAGACGGATGGGGTGAAGGAGAGAGAGGGAGAGAGATGGGGTGAGGGAGAGAGAGACGGATGGGCTGAGGGAGAGAGAGAAAGATGGGGTGAGGGAGAGAGAGGGAGAGAGAGGTGGAGAGACAGAGAGAGAGATGGGGTGAGGGAGAGAGAGCGAGAGAAAGATACGGAGATGGGCTGAGGGACAGAGAGAGAGAGAGATGGGCTGAGGGAGAGAGAGACGGATGGGGTGAGGGAGAGAGCGACGGATGGGGTGAGGGAGAGAGAGGGAGAGAGAGAGATAGAGAGAGAGAGATGGGGTGAGGGAGAGAGAGCGACAGAAAGATACGGAGGTGGGCTGAGGGAGAGAGAGAGAGAGAGATAGGCTGAGGGAGAGAGAGCGACGGCTGGGCTGAGGGAGAGAGAGAGAGAGAGAGAGAGTGACAGAGAGAGAGATGGGGTGAGGGAGAGAGAGCGACAGAAAGATAAAGAGATGGGCTGAGGGAGAGATCGAGAGAGCGAGATGGGCTGAGGGAGAGAGAGGGAGAGAGAGAGAGAGATAGAGATGGGCTGAGGGAGAGAGAGAGACGGATGGGCTGAGGGAGAGAGAGGGAGAGAGAGAGAGAGAGAGAGAGTGAGAGAGAGAGAGATGGGGTGAGGGAGAGAGAGCGAGAGAATGATACAGAGATGGGCTGAGGGAGAAATAGAGAGAGAGATGGGCTGAGGGAGAGAGAGACAGATGGGGTGTGGGAGAGAGAGGGAGACAGAGAGAGAGAGAGAGTGATAGAGAGAGAGATGGGGTGAGGGAGAGAGAGACGGATGGGCTGAGGGAGAGAGACGGATGGGCTGAGGGAGAGAGAGGGAGAGAGAGAGATAGAGAGACAGAGAGAGAGATGGGGTGAGGGAGAGAGAGCGAGAGAAAGATACGGAGATGGGCTGAGGGAGAGAGAGAGAGAGAGAGATGGGCTGAGGGAGAGATGGGCTGAGGGAGAGAGAGGGATAGAGAGAGAGAGAGATAGAGAGAGAGATGGGGTGAGGGAGAGAGAGACGGATTGGGTGAGGGGGAGAGAGACGGATGGGGTGAGGTAGAAAGAGAGAGAGAGAGAGAGAGAGAGATAGAGAGAGAGATGGGGTGAGGGAGAGAGAGACGGATGGGCTGAGGGAGAAAGAGAGAGAGAGAGAGAGAGAGATGGGCTGAGGGAGAGAGAGACGGATGGGCTGAGGGAGAGAGAGGGAGGGAGAGAGAGAGAGATAGAGAGAGAGATGGGGTGAGGGAGAGAGAGACGGATGGGCTGAGGGAGAGAGAGACGGATGGGGTGAGGGAGAAAGAGAGAGAGAGAGAGAGATGGGTTGAGGGAGAGAGAGACGGATGGGCTGAGGGAGAGAGAGGGAGAGAGAGAGATGGAGAGATAGAGAGAGAGAGAGAGATGGGGTGAGGGGGGAGAGAGGGAGAGAGAGAGAAAGAGAGATAGAGAGAGAGAGAGAGATGAGCTGAGGGAGAGAGAGAGATAGAGAGAGAGAGAGAGAGAGAGAAAGATACAGAGATGGGCTGAGGGAGAGATAGAGAGAGAGATGGGCTGAGGGAGAGAGAGAGAAAGAGTGAAAGAGAGAGAGAGAGAGATGGGGTGAGGGGGAGAGAGACGGATAGGCTGAGGGAGAAAGAGAGAGAGAGAGAGAGAGATGGGCTGAGGGAGAGAGAGAGAAAGAGAGATAGAGAGAGAGATGGGGTGAGGGAGAGAGAGACGGATGGGCTGAGGGAGAGAGAGAGAGAGAGAGATGGGCTGAGGGCGAGAGAGACGGATGGGCTGAGGGAGAGAGAGAGAGAGAGAGAGAGAGATGGGGTGAGGGAGAGAGAGACGGATGGGCTGAGGGAGAGAGAGAGAGAGAGAGATGGGCTGAGGGCGAGAGAGACGGATGGGCTGAGGGAGAGAGAGAGAGAGAGAGAGAGATGGGGTGAGGGGGAGAGAGACGGATGGGCTGAGGGAAAGAGAGCGAGAGAGAAAGATACAGAGATGGGCTGAGGGAGAGATAGAGAGAGAGAGAGATGGGCTGAGGGAGAGAGAGAGAGAGAAAGAGAGAGAGAGAGAGAGATGGGGTGAGGGGGAGAGAGACGGATGGGCTGAGGGAGAAAGAGAGAGAGAGAGAGAGAGATGGGCTGAGGGAGAGAAAGGGAGAGAGAGAGAAAGAGAGATAGAGAGAGAGAGAGAGATGGGGTGAGGGGGAGAGAGGGAGAGAGAGAGAGAGAGATGGGGTGAGGGAGAGTGAGACGGATGGGCTGAGGGAGAGAGAGAGAGAGAGAGAGAGAGAGAGAGAGAGAGAGAGAGAGAGAGAGAGAGAGAGAGATGGGCCGAGGGAGAGAGAGAGAGAGAAAGAGAGATAGAGAGAGAGAGAGAGATGGGGTGAGGGGGAGAGAGACGGATGGGCTGAGGGAGAAAGAGAGAGAGAGAGAGAGAGAGAGATGGGCTGAGGGAGAGAGAGGAAGAGAGAGAGAAAGAGAGATAGAGATAGAGAGAGAGATGGGCTGAGGGAGCGGGAGAGAGAGGGAGAGAGAGATAGAGAGAGAGAGAGATGCGCTGAGGGAGAGAGAGAGAAAGAGAGATAGAGAGAGAGAGAGAGATGGGGTGAGGGGGAGAGAGACGGATGGGCTGAGGGGGAGAGAGCGAGAGAGAGAGAAAGATACAGAGATGGGCTGAGGGAGAGATAGAGAGAGAGAGAGATGGGGTGAGGGGGAGAGAGGAAGAGAGAGAGAAAGAGAGATAGAGATAGAGAGAGAGATGGGCTGAGGGAGAGAGAGGGAGAGAGAGAGAGATAGAGAGAGAGAACATAGAACATAGAACATAGAACATACAGCACAGAACAGGCCCTTCGGCCCACAATGTTGTGCCGATCCTTTGTCCTCTGTCAAGGACAATTTAATCTATACCCCATCATTCTCCTTTATCCATATACCTATCCAAAAGCCTTTTGAAAGTCCCTAAAGTTTCTGACTCAACAACTTCCCCGGGCAAGGCATTCCATGCCTCGACCACTCTCTGGGTAAAGAACCTTCCCCTGACATCCCCCTTATATCTCCCACCCTTCACCTTAAATTTATGACCCCTTGTAACGCTTTGCTCCACCCGGGGAAAAAGTTTCTGACTGTCTACCCTATCTATTCCCCTGATCATCTTATAAACCTCTATCATGTCACCCCTCATCCTTCTCCTTTCTAATGAGAAGAGGCCTAGAATGTTCAGCCTTTCCTCTTAAGACTTATTCTCCATTCCAGGCAACATCCTGGTAAATCTCCTCTGCACCCTCTCCAAGGCTTCCACATCCTTCCTAAAATGAGGCGACCAGAACTGCACACAGTACTCCAAATGAGGCCTTACCAAGGTCCTGTACAGCTGCATCATCACCTCACGGCTCTTAAATTCAATCCCTCTGCTAATGAACGCTAACACCCCATATGCCTTCTTCACAGCCCTATCCACTTGAGTTGCAACTTTCAATGATCTATGCACATAGACCCCAAGGTCTCTCTGCTCCTCCACATGCCCAAGAACCCTACCGTTAACCCAGTATTTTGCATTCATGTTTGTCCTTCCAAAATGGACGACCTCACACTTTTCAGGGTTAAACTCCATCTGCCACTTTTCAGCCCAGCACTGCAACCTATCCAAGTCCCTTTGCAGACGACAATAGCCCTCCTCGGTATCCACAACTCCACCAACCTTTGTATCATCTGCAAATTTACTGACCCACCCTTCGACTTCCTCATCCAAGTCGTTAATAAAAATCACAAACAGGAGAGGACCCAGAACTGATCCCTGCGGCACGCCACTGGTAACTGGGCTCCAGGCTGAGTATTTACCATCTAAGACCACTCTCTGCCTTCTATCAGTTAGCCAATTCTTAATCCAACTGGCCACATTCCCCACTATCCCATGCCTCCTGACTTTCTCCATAAGTCTACCATGGGGGACCTTATCAAATGCCTTACTAAAATCCATGTACACCACATCCACTGGTTTACCCTCATCCACTTGCTTGGTCACCTGCTCAAAGAATTCAATCAGGCTTGTGAGGCAAGACCTACCCCTCACAAAACCGTGCTGACTGTCCCGAATCAAGCAGTGTCTTTCCAGATGCTCAGAAATCCTATCCCTCAGCACCTTTTCCATCAACTTGCCTACCACCGAAGTAAGACTAACTGGCCTGTAATTCCCAGGGTTGTTCCTATTCCCTTTCTTGAACAGGGGCACAACATTTGCCACCCTCCAATCACCTGGTACCACCCCCGTCAGCAGAGAAGATGAAAAGATCATTGCCAGCGGCTCTGCAATTTCATCCCTTGCTTCCCATAACATCCTTGGATATACCCCGTCAGGCCCGGGAGACTTGTCTATCTTCAAGTTATTCAAAAACCCCAACACATCTTCCCTCCTAACGAGCACTTCCTCGAGCTTACCAGTCTGTTTCACACCGTCCTCTTCAGTAATACACCCCTTCTCATTCGTAAATACCGAAGAGAAGTACTCATTCAAAACCTCACTTATCTCTTCCGGCTCAACACACAGTCTCCCGCTATTGTCCTTGACCGGACCTACGGTCCCCCTAGTCATCCTCATATTTCTGACATACGCGTAAAAGGCCTTGGGGTTTTCTTTTATCCTACCCGCCAAGCATTTTTCATGCCCTCTCTTAGCTCTCCTAATCCCTTTCTTCAGATCCTTCCTGGCCATCTTGTATCCCTCCAGAGCTATGCCTGTGCCCTTTTTCCTCAACTTTATATACGCATCCTTCTTCTTCCTAGAGAGATGGGCTGAGGGAGAGAGAGGGAGAGAAAGAGAGATAGAGAGAGAGAGAGAGATGGGGTGAGGGGTAGTGAGACGGATAATCAAATGTGCACCTATGCAATATTTGCTTTGAAATTAAGTGCCATAGATTCATTTCAAGCAGGCGGTCTGTGACCCCCTGAGTTTGTAGCAGTTTTAGTAGTCCGGATGTTTTTGGGAACACAGAAAAGAATTGGAATTATTTTCCCTCTCTGCTTTCTGAAAGTGCCAATCTGTGCTGAGATACACTTGCCGTTGCCTCTTTTCAGTGACAAATGACCATTCGCAGCAGGCCGGTTGTCAGGGCTAAGTGCAGCACCGTGACTTTGGTCGTGCATTCACCCTGATCCTGTCAAAAAGAATAAAACAGGACGGTACCGAGATGAAAATTAGCCCCTTTGACCCTTGCTGTGATGAAGTTCCCCTAATCTCATATCCAAGCATCCATTCTTCAGGTGTAAGCCTCAACAGTGAATGACTATGAAAGTCTTTGCTGTCAGGTCCAACTCTATTTTCAACCTGACATCCATTTACCAGCATGAGTCATTAGACAGTGATCAAGAATGAGAACGTTGGTCCATTTTCCACTGCCAGTGACACGAAAGGAAAGACTTGCATTTATATAGCACCTTTCATGACCTCAGGACATCCTAAAGCACATTAGAGCCAATGAAGTACACTTGAAGTGTAGTCATTGTTGTAATGTAGGAAACGTGGCAACCAATTTGTGCACAGCAAGCTCTCACAAACAGCAATGAGGTAAATAACCAGATAATCTTTTTTTTAAAGTGTTGTTGGTCTAAAACATTGGCCAGGACTCCGGTGGAGATCTCCCCTGCTTTTCTTTGAAATAGCCGCAAGTGTCATTACAGCAGCCCAGCTGCTGCTGGCTGGGATTAGCCAACTGTTACAAACCCAAATTGGAAATCTAGCGCTGACACAGCCTGGTTCCAGCCTTGAAAATGCGCCACATGTCATTTGGAATCATGAAGGGAGCTGAGCATTGCCCAGTTTAATTTGGCGAGGGGCATGGGGGTTGAATGGGTTAAAGAGAAAACTGAGGCTGGATTTTGGTGAGCTTCAAAAATGGTGCTGCGCACATGCGACATTTAATGCGGGGGCTCATTTACTGCCCACCCCAATAACGTAGAGGGTGCCGGCGCCATTTGTAAAGGGCTTCAAGCCCTTACAAGTAATCTTAATTTTTAAAGTGAAATGCATGCTACTGTTAAATTTAAAAAATTTAATAAAATATCGAAGCCCCTCTGCCACTCCCCCAGTGACCAAACAATTTGCTTATTGCCCTCTCCCCCATAAAAAAAACTTTCATCTGCTCTCAAACTTTCCCCCTGAACTTTATTAACTCTGACCTTAAACCCCTTCCCACCATCCCCTCAACCAACAGCAAGAGTTTTCCCTGCTCCCCCCCACCCCCTCTTCACCCTGAAAACTTCACTCCCCCCCCACCCCCATCCCAACCAAGGTTCCGCCGCGGATCTCCAAAAAGAGATCCGAAGGAGCAGGAGTTCCGGCAGCCGGCTGGAATATTGGAGTGGCTGGCCGTCGTGAAAGGAAGTCTTTATTCATCTAAATTAAATTAATTAACAAATTTTAATTCGGTCCCTGTCGCCGAGTGGCAAGGGACCACCATGAGGCCCGTGGCGGGCCTCTCCCGGAGTTAGTTTCCAGGCCCCCCTGCCACGACCCCCGACGTCGGCGGGGCTGGTAAAATCCAGCCGCTGGTTAACAAAATTGGGAATATTGTGACAGAGATCTGCTGACTGTAATCAGAGAGACTAGGGACTAAAGAAAAATCATTTTTTGAAATACTGCTCATTACATTTCTTTATAGGTCCGTGATGACATTATGTTGTAGCCTGTAATGGGTCTTCTGCAGTGGCTGGAACATTCTAGAAGACACTTTATGAACATTTTATTTTTTTCAATACAATCTAACGAGGTCGACAGGGGGAAAATAACTGGGTCGAATGACCCCAGCGCTCACTGCAACACACAAGCCACAAGGGTAGTAAAAACCATTCTGCTAAAGCCATAACTCTGAATTCATTAATATCAGAGGATTATTAATTTTCTCTATTATTCAGATTTTCCAGACAATATTGGGAAAACTTTATGTATTGCAGTCTCAGCACTACCCTCAGCCAATTAAACTTTCTCTTTATGAATATCAGAATCTTGAAAAGAATTAGAACATTAGAACATTACAGCGCAGTACAGGCCCTTCGGCCCTCGATGTTGCGCCGACCATCTGACCTACACTATTCCATTTTCATCCATATGTCTATCCAATGACCACTTAAATGCCCTTAAAGTTGGCGAGTCTACTACTGTTGCAGGCAGGGCGTTCCAAGCCCCTACTGCTCTCAGCGTAAAGAAACTACCTCTGACATCTGTCCGATATCTTTCACCCCTCAACTTAAAGCTGTGTCCCCTCGTGTTTGCCATCATCATCCGAGGAAAAAGACTCTCACTATCCACCCTATCTAACCCTCTGATTATCTTGTCTGTCTCTATTAAGTCACCTCTCCTCCTCCTTCTCTCTAACGAAAACAACCCCAAGTCCCTCAGCCTTTCCTCGCAAGACCTTCCTTCCATACCAGGCAACATCCTAGTAAATCTCCTCTGCACCCTTTCCAAAGCTTCCACATCCTTCCTATAATGCGGTGACCAGAACTGCACGCAATACTCAAGGTGTGGCCTCACCAGAGTTTTGTACAGCTGCATCATGACCTCGTGGCTCCGAAACTCGATCCCCCTACTAATAAAAGCTAACACACCATATGCCTTCTTAACAGCCCTATTAACCTGGGTAGCAACTTTCAGGGATTTATGTACCTGGACACCAAGATCTCTCTGCTCATCTACACTACCAAGAATCTTCCCATTAGCCCAGTACTCTGCATTGCTGTTACTCCTTCCAAAGTGAATCACCTCACACTTCTCCACATTAAACTCCATTTGCCATCTCACAGCCCAGCTCTGCAGCCTATCTATGTCCCTCTGTACCCTACAACACCCTTCGACACTATCCACAACTCCACCGACCTTCGTGTCATCCGCAAATTTACTAACCCACCCTTCTACACCCTCATCCAGGTCATTTATAAAAATGACAAACAGCAGTGGCCCCAAAACAGAACCTTGCGGTACACCACTAGTAACTAAACTCCAGGATGAACATTTGCCATCAACCACCACCCTCTGTCTTCTTTCAGCTAGCCAATTTCTGATCCAAAGCTCTAAATCACCTTCAACCCCATACTTCCGTATTTTCTGCAATAGCCTACCGTGGGGAACCTTATCAAACGCCTTACTGAAATCCATATACACCACATCCACGGCTTTACCCTCATCCACCTGTTTGGTCACCTTCTCGAAAAACTCAATAAGGTTTGTGAGGCACGACCTACCTTTCACAAAACCGTGCTGACTGTCGCAAATGAACTTATTCTTTTCAAGATGATTATAAATCCTATCTCTTATAACCCTTTCCAACATTTTACCCACAACCGAAGTAAGGCTCACAGGTCTATAATTACCAGGGCTGTCTCTACTCCCCTTCTTGAACAAGGGGACAACATTTGCTATCCTCCAGTCCTCCGGCACTACTCCTGTCGACAATGACGACATAAAGATCAACAACAACTGCTCTGCAATCTCCTCCCTGGCTTCCCAGAGAATCCTAGGATAAATCCCATCTGGCCCAGGGGACTTATCTATTTTCACTCTTTCCAAAATTGATAACACCTCCTCCTTGTGAATCTCAATCCCATCTAGCCTAGTAGGCTGTATCTCAGTAATCTCCTCGGCAACATTTTCTTTCTCTACTGTAAATACTGATGAAAAATATTCATTTAACGCTTCCCCTATCTCCTCTGATTCCGCACACAACTTCCCACTACTATCCTTGATTGGCCCTGTTCTAACTCTTATCATTCTTTTATTCCTGATATACCTATAGAAAGCCTTAGGGTTTTCTTTGATCCTATCCGCCAATGACTTCTCGTGTCCTCTCCTTGCTCTTCTTAGCCCTCCCTTTAGATCCTTCCTGGCTAGCTTGTAACTCTCAAGCGCCCTAACTGAGCCTTCACGTCTCATCCTAACATAAGCCGCCCTCTTCCTCTTGACAAGCGCTTCAACTTCTTGAGTAAACCACGGCTCCCTCGCTCGACAACTTCCTCCCTGCCTGACAGGTACATACTTATCAAGGACTCGCATTAGCTGCTCCTTGAATAAGCTCCACATTTCGTTTGTGCCCATCCCCTGCAGTTTCCTTCCCCATCCTACACATCCTAAATCTTGCCTAATCGCGTCATAATTTCCTTTCCCCCAGCTATAATTCTTGCCCTGCGGTATATACCTGTCCCTGCCCATCGCTAAGGTAAACCTAACCGAATTGTGATCACTATCGCCAAAGTGCTCACCTACATCTAAATCGAACACCTGGCCGGGTTTATTACCCAGTATCAAATCCAATGTGGCATCGCCCCTGGTTGGCCTGTCCACATACTGTGTCAGAAAACCCTCCTGCACACATTGGACAAAAACAGACCCATCTAAAGTACTCGAACTATAGTATTTCCAGTCAATATTTGGAAAGTTAAAGTCCCCCATAACCACTACCCTGTTACTCTCGCTCCTGTCGAGAATCATCTTCGCTATCCTTTCCTCTACATCTCTGGAACTATTCGGAGGTCTATAGAAAACTCCCAACAAGGTGACCTCTCCTCTCCTGTTTCTAACCTCGGCCCATACTACCTCAGTAGACGAGTCCTCAAACGTCCTTTCTGCCGCTGTAATACTTTCCTTGATTAACAATGCCACACCCCCCCCCTCTTTTAACCTCTTCTCTGTTCTTACTGAAACATCTAAATCCCGGAACCTGCAACATCCATTCCTGCCCCTGCTCTACCCATGTCTCTGAAATGGCCACAACATCAGGATCCCAGGTACCAACCCATGCTGCAAGCTCTCCCACCTTATTCCGGATGCTCCTGGCGTTGAAATAGACACACTTTAAACCAAGTTCTTGCTTGCCAGTGCCCTCTTGCGTCCCTGTAACCTTATGCCCTACCTCACTACTCTCAACAGCCTGTACACTGGAACTACAATTTAGGTTCCCATTCCCCTGCTGATTTAGTTTAAACCCCCCCCCCCCCCCCGGAAGAGCACTAACAAATATTGCTCCCTTGGCTGCAAGTAAGACCCAACTGATGCATTTTGGCTGATTTTATTGCTGCAGGGAAACGAGGCTAAAACAAAGAGGTTATATTATTGATAAGGTGCAGCTGTTTCCTCATCTGTGCAGGAGCTGTCACATCAAAATGTGCGGACTTGGAAGGAAGGGGGGGGGGGAATATTTGGTGGGGAGGGGGAATATTTGGTGGGGACTGGGGGTGGGGGGGCGGTCCCTAAGCTTCAGTCCTTGCTATCCCATGTCCACATCCTCCGGTTTTAGCTGAATGAGATCCTTGTCTATTCTCAGAGAGATGGCGCACTCCATGCCAGGCAAAAAGCAATTTTTCAGTGGTTTGGTTTGGGGAACGCATATACCCACCCATGGGTTTCGATGCATTTCAGATACTTGAACAGCCAGGGCAAGTAAAAGGCAGCAACGGTAAATTGCCTAGTGACAAAAGATGTGGAGGATAGCATTTCACCTTGAGTCCTATCAATACAGATGGTTCTGTGCCAGCAATGCCTATGAATACATTAAGAGGGTGCCCCTCCAAGAGTGCAGAAGATAAAAATGTAATCCTTGATGAAGATAGGACAATGAGCAAAAATAAATAACAGCATTCAATCAGATTAGGGGGAAGGGTCATGACCCCTGCACCATGCCCCATTATAGTACCCTCAGCACCAGCTAATGGGCAACGTGTAATGAAAATAGAAAATGCTGAACACTCTCAGCAGTTCAAGCAACATCTGTGGAGAGAGAAACAGAGTTAACGGGTGGATTTGAAAGCCCCTCCCTCTGGCAGGGGAGCAATGAAGATTGCCATGGAGGAGATCCGCCACCGACCCCGACGGCAGCAGGCCCCGTACTGACATCGGTGGCAGTGGCGAGGCCTCGTGGCGACCGCCCCACTGCTCGGCGACGAGACCCGCATTAAAATATATAAATGCCTACTTACCATGCAGGTCGCAGTGATTCAGCCATCACGTTGCAATCTTTATTCTGGCGGCCGGCAATACCACGCCTTTGAATCCCCATTCGGGGAAATGAGGCGCAACGCCTGTGGGGAGTGGGGGAGTGGGGGGGTGGGGGTGGAGGAGGTGATTTTCTCTGTGTGGGAGGCGGGGAGCGAGTTTGCAACGCTTCGGATTTGTCGGGGGAGGGTGTCGGGAAGGGGTAAAAGACAAAGGTTCTGAACTTTAGGGGTCATGCAAATGTCAAATTTTCAAGGTTAGGTATTCCGAGGGGGAAAAGGGCAGAATGTTCTGATATACCATTGGGGGTGGGAGAGTGCATGGAAAGGTTATTTTATTCATTTTGACGAAACTTTACAGTAACTGGCCCTTTAAATTTCAAATGCTCATTGAGGGCCGCAAGCCCTTTAAAAATGGCGCCAGCGCATTGGCGCCAGATGCCATTGGCCGTGGGGGCTCGCCCGCCCCCTCCACGTGATCGGGGGTGGGGGGGTGGCAGCCACCCTGGACATGGTAATGAGCTGCCGCATTTGGAATCGCGGCAACTCCGCGTAGTGGTCACCGTGCGGGTCGCATTGTTTTACGCATGCCGCCTGTTCCGGCAGCGGAGGCTTAAAATGCGACCCAACGTTTCAGATCGATGACATTTCATTGGATATGGAAGAAGTTAGAGATGGAACAGTTCCTTAAGCAAGTACAGAAGCAGTTAAAGGGAGGCGGGAGAGGGGGATGGTGGTGGGGGGAGAACAAAAAGGAAAGTACTGTGATAGGGTGGAAGACAGGAGAGATTAAATGAGAAAAGGGATGATGGTGCAAGGCAATAGAGGATGGTAATGGGACAAGAAAGGAAACAAAATATGTGTCTAGAGTGGTGTTTCCCAAACCGCTTCGTCCACGGACCACTTAGCTGAGGCACAAGACCCTGCGGATCAACTACCGGTCCTACCCCACCCATTTTTATTTGCCACTGTAAAAAAACTCATCAGAATTAATGGGGTGCTGCTTTTGATGAGACATCAATGAGGTGATGTCTGGTTCCAAGCTGGAGAGCTTCCGTCTCACGTCGGGCTCCACATTCAACCAGTTCTTCTTCTTTGTTTTCAGCCCCACAAGTGTTGGAAATCTGATCTCGCAGTTGTATGTTGTAACAGACACATAAATCTTGCTTATAAAACTACATTGTTGTTGTTTGCACTTAAGACGACTCATGCCATGCGTGCAGGAGAAGGTCTGGCTATGTGGACGTCATGCGAGTAGTGGGGATGAGGGTTCTGGTCTGTGCTCTCGTATGTCCTCGGCTGTGGCGTTGCACAATAGTGACTTGCATTTTGAACAAGCCCGTGGAACACCTGGAGGACCCTCGTGGAGACCACCCTTTGAGAACCATTGATCTACAGAAAATGTAAACGGCAACGGCAGAACGATTACCAGCACCTGCTCTCCGACAAAATGGAAGCATTGGTTGTGATCTGAAATTTTTGAACTCAGTGTTGAGTCTGGAAAGTTGTTAATGGGCAATGTGTTCTGTTTATCTATTGCTAACTTTCCATGTCCAATTTCCATAGATTATAAGATCACTTCACGCACAGTTAAAAATTATAAAATGTCATGTTTTTTTCATAACTCTTGATAGAGGGGCAGAGGAAGATTTACAAGATCATGAGATAGGTTTTGAAGCAGAGGGCCTTTGACCCATTGCATTTCATCCTTCCAGAACCTTCCTATTTTATCTGTGATGTTCGACACTCGTTTAAACACTTTCTTCAGCTTAATGATACCTTCCAATAATTTTAGGGGGCTTATTTCTGCCATGTCGGGTCACCATCTTAAAATCAGATGTACATCACTTTGCCACTCCAGATGTATAGAGCACAACACCAATACCAATTTATACAGCACTCCTGATCTACACAGCACACCATCATTCCTGATCTATCCAGTGCACCTTCACTCCTGATATATATAGCACACTTTCACACCTGAAGTATACACTGCAGCTCCATTCCAAATTGGGCTGTACAATCCATCCATTCAGAATATTTGGTCTTCTAAGTATGGTATATTGGTGAGGAATATTGGAATTGGCAAGCCTCTTCTTCTTCTTCTTTGGCCTCCTTATCTCGAGAGACAATGGGTAAGTGCCTGGAGGTGGTCAGTGGTTTGTGAAGCAGCGCCTGGAGTGGCTAGAAAGGCCAATTCTAGAGTGACAGACTCTTCCACAGGTGCTGCAGATAAAATTGGTTGCCGGGCTGTTACACAGTTGGCTCTCTCCTTGCGCTTCTGTCTTTTTTCCTGCCAACTACTAAGTCTCTTCGACTCGCCACACTTTAGCCCCGCCTTTATGGCTGCCCGCCAGCTCTGGTGATCACTGGCAACTGACTCCCACGACTTGTGATCAATGTCACAGGACTTCATGTCGCGTTTGCAGTCGTCTTTAAAGTGGAGACATGGACGGCCGGTGGTTCTGATAGCAGTGGCGAGCTCGCTGTACAATGTGTCCTTGGGGATCCTGCCATCTTCCATGTGGCTCACATGGCCAAGCCATCTCAAGCGCCACGGGCTCAGTAGGGTGTATATGCTGGGGATGTTGGCCACCTCGAGAACTTCTGTGTTGGAGATACGGTACTGCCACCTGATGCCAAGGATTCTCCGGAGGCAGCGAAGATGGAATGAATTGAGATGTCGCTCTTGGCTGACATACGTTGTCCAGGCCTCGCTGCCATAGAGCAAGGTACTGAGGACACAGGCTTGATACACTCGGACTTTTGTGTTCCGTGTCAGTGCGCCATTTTCCCACACTCTCTTGGCCAGTATGGACATAGCAGTGGAAGCCTTTCCCATGCGCTTGTTGATTTCTGCATCGAGAGACAGGTTACTGGTGATAGTTGAGCTTAGGTAGGTCTTATTTCTGCCATGTCGGGTCACCATCTTAAAATCAGATGTACATCGCTTTGCCGCTCCAGATGTATAGAGCACAACACCAATACCAATTTATACAGCACTCCTGATCTACACAGCACACCATCATTCCTGATCTATCCAGTGCACCTTCACTCCTGATATATATAGCACACTTTCACACCTGAAGTATACACTGCAGCTCCATTCCAAATTGGGCTGTACAATCCATCCATTCAGAATATTTGGTCTTCTAAGTATGGTATTTTGGTGAGGAATATTGGAATTAGCAAGCCTATGAAGTCAGTAACTTACTTAACTGGATGAGTTTGTAAGATTTATATACCATGATGTACAAAAGAATATATGTACATTTTAAGACTCTTTATTGGCTTTTCCCTTGTGCACCAAAACAAGTTGGCTACACTACCATTTTGTCAGAATACTAAAATCTTGAAAAATACATTTTTATAAAGCAACCGGGCCATTATAAATAAGGAGACAGAGCTACAGATGTTACCTAAAGTAAGAATCTCTTACAGTCCTATCACATTGCACACGAGATAATCCCCTGTCGCCACATACACTCCACAGATCTTGTTCACAGTTTTGACTGTAAAACTGTATTAAGTTTGAACATGAACTGTTTTATATATTACACAGTCTGCCTTGGATGGTAACATAATCACTTAACATCCACCATTACCAATAAAGGGAACAGTGAAATATCTGTTGAAAGAGAGTTTCTTGGTGAATTATAGATGATGAATGACATTTCTGTCTCAGCCCTGTCTTCAGTGATGTGTAGAATTCCTTCCAGGGCGTTCCAAATCATTGCCTCAACTAGTCCTTACCTTCTGACTAGGTTTCAATAAATGTCACATTTAGATCACCATTTGAAGGTCTCTCACCATGCTTCAATATGCTTGAGTGACAAGGTGTTGAAACCTAATGGGTACCTTTGACGTGCAAATTCACTGTATATGTGTTGCAGGTTCTTGTCCTGGGTTAGACGATGTGCACGCTTGAAGTTCTGTTTGGATTGATGGTTTTGGTTCGTAATTCTGCATTTGATACTGAGATAGACATTAATTGCTCTTTAGTATAGAATCTCTTCAGATTAAGCTCAACTTTTGTCATCACACTCGCCATTGAAAAAGCTGCGAGTCTTTCAGAATTTAGATCCATAGCTGCCTATTTTTTCTGATTTGATATTATACTCTATATAATTTGTGTCCTGTTACAATTTTTTATATGAGTATTTTGGGCTTTGAGCAATAGTGCAAAATGGACAATATGGTCTCAACCGCTTGTTACACATCTTTCCTGATTTCCATTTCCAATGTGGAAATAAAAATCAGGAAAAGAATGAAAGACTTGCATTTATATAGCACCTTTCATGACCACAGGATGTTCCAAAGTGCTTTACAGCCAATTAAGTACTTTTTGAAGTGTTGTACTGTAGGAAATATGGCAACCACTTTGCACACAACAGGCTCCCACAAACAACAAAGTGATAATGACCAGATTTTTTTGGTCATGTTGATTTATGGATAAATATAGGCCAGGGATAACTTCTCTGTTCCTCCTCAAAATACTCCCAGGGGATCTTTTACATCCATCTGAGAGGGCAGACAATGCCTCAGTTGAACATTTCATTTAAAAGATAGCACCTTGAATAGTGCAGCACTCTCTCAGTACTGCAATGGAAAATTTTTATTAACCAAGTGTCTCAAGGGATATGGAGCAAAGGAAGGTATATGGAGTTAGTTCAAAGATCAGCCATGACCTCATTGAATGGCAGAACAGATTCGAGGGACTAAATGACCGACTCCTTCCGATGTTCCTACGAATTCTTTTTCTTTTTTGGTCCTGTAAGTGCAGAACATGTCTTTTTATTCTGAAACATTGTGAAAGAGTAGAAACTCAATTTGTAGAACAAAAAGAACAAAGAACAAAGATAATTACAGCACAGGAACAGGCCCTTCGGCCCTCCAAGCCTGCGCCGATCCAGATCCTCTCTCTAAACATGTCGCCTATTTTCTAAGGTTCTGTATCTCTTTTCTTCCTGCCCATTCATGTATCTGTCTAGATACATCTTAAAAGACTCCATCGTGCCCGCATCTACCACCTCCGCTGGCAATGCGTTCCAGGTGCCCACCACCCTCTGCGTAAAGAACTTTCCACGCATATCCCCCCTAAACTTTTCCCCTTTCACTTTGAACTCGTGTCCTCTAGTAATTGAAACCCCCACTCTGGGAAAAAGCCTCTTGCTATCTACCCTGTCTATACCTCTCATGATTTTGTACACCTCAATCAGGTCCCCCCTCAACCTCCGTCTTTCTAATGAAAATAATCCTAATCTGCTCAACCTCTCTTCATAGCTAGCGCCCTCCATACCAGGCAACATCCTGGTGAACCTCCTCTGCACCCTCTCCAAAGCATCCACATCCTTTTGATAATGTGGCGACCAGAACTGTACGCAGTATTCCAAATGTGGCCGAACCAAAGTCCTATACAACTGTAACATGACCTGCCAACTCTTGTACTCAATGCCCCGTCCGATGAAGGAAAGCATGCCGTATGCCTTCTTGACCACTCTATTTACCTGCGTTGCCACCTTCAGGGAACAGTGGACCTGAACACCCAAATCTCTCTGGACATCAATTTTCCCCAGGACTTTTCCATTTACTGTATAGTTCACTCTTGAATTGGATCTTCCAAAATGCATCACCTCGCATTTGCCCTGATTGAACTCCATCTGCCATTTCTCTGCCCAACTCTCCAATCTATCTATATTCTGCTGTATTCTCTGACAGTCCCCTTCACTATCTATAATCCCATCTTTTGAAAGAATAATTAAGACTTACTCTCTGATAGGATTCTAAAATCCCAGGTCAGTAGAAAGCAGGATTTTAAATTTGTCATTTTTGATTCCTGACCCCATCTGTCACTTCCGAGAAGCCTCTCGCAGATGTGTCAGTAGAGTATCCCCATGGATCTGATGGATCAGTGCTCTGAGATAATATTATTGAGTCTCTAGCCACTCTTTGTGTAGGAGGGCTTCCAGTTCTTGGATAATTGGACTGCATTCTGGGGAAGATGGGACCTGTTCAAACAGGACGGGCTGCATCTGAACCAGAGGGGCACCAATATCCTGGGAGGGAGGTTTGCTAGTACTGTTCGGGAGGGTTTAAACTAGTTTGGGAGGGGGATGGGAACCGGACTTGTAATCCAGGGACCAGTGGGTCCACTCAGAAAGACAAAGAGTGTAGTGAGGTATTGGGGAAGGTAGCACTGTCACAGAGGACAGATGGGCACGGAGAAGGGTTAAAGTGCGTATACTTCAACGCAAGAAGCATCAGGAATAAGGTGAGTGAATTGAAGGCGTGGATGGGCACTTGGGACTACGATGTTGTGGCCATCACTGAAACGTGGATAGGTGAGGGGGAGGAATGGTTTTTGGAGGTACCTGGTTATAGATGTTTTCATAAGATTAGGAATGGTGGTAAAAGAGGTGGGGGGGTGGCATTGTTAGTTAGAAATAGTGTAACAACTGCTGAAAGAATTTTCGAGGAGGATCTGCCGACTGAGGCACTGTGGGTTGAGGTCAGGAACAGGAAAGGAGCAGTCACCTTGATGGGAGTTTTCTATAGGCCCCCCAATAGCAGCAGGGAGGTGGAAGAGCAGATTGGGAAACAGATTTTGGAAAGGAGCAGAAGTCACAGGGTAGTAATTATGGGGGATTTCAACTTCCCAAATATTGATTGGCAACTCTTTAGATCGAATAGTTTGGATGGGGTAGTGTTTGTGCAGTATGTCCAGGAAGCTTTTCTGACTCAGTATGTAGACTGCCCGACCAGAGGGGAGGCAATATTGGATTTGGTACTAGGTAATGAACCAGGGCAAGTGATAGAGCTGTTGGTGGGCGAGCACTTTGGAGATAGTGATCACAATTCTGTAGCATTCACTGTGGTAATGGAGAGGGATAGGTATGTGCAACAGGGCAAGGTTTACAATTGGGGGAAGGGTAGATATGATGCTGTCAGGCAGGAACTGAGGACCATAAGTTGGGAGCATATGCTGGCAGGGAAGGGCACGGTCGAAATGTGGAACTTTTTCAAGGAGCAGATAGTAGGGGCCATTGATAAGCATGTCCCTGTCAGACAGGGAAGGGATGGTCATGTGAGGGAACCGTGGTTGACAAGAGAGGTTGAGAGTCTTGTTAGGAAGAAGAAGGATGCGTATATAAAGTTGAGGAAAAAGGGCACAGGCATAGCTCTGGAGGGATACAAGATGGCCAGGAAGGATCTGAAGAAAGGGATTAGAAGAGCTAAGAGAGGGCATGAAAAATGCTTGGCGGGTAGGATAAAAGAAAACCCCAAGGCCTTTTACGCGTATGTCAGAAATATGAGGATGACTAGGGGGACCATAGGTCCGGTCAAGGACAATAGCGGGAGACTGTGTGTTGAGCCGGAAGAGATAAGTGAGGTTTTGAATGAGTACTTCTCTTCGGTATTTACGAATGAGAAGGGGTGTATTACTGAAGAGGACGGTGTGAAACAGACTGGTAAGCTCGAGGAAGTGCTCGTTAGGAGGGAAGATGTGTTGGGGTTTTTGAATAACTTGAAGATAGACAAGTCTCCCGGGCCTGACGGGGTATATCCAAGGATGTTATGGGAAGCAAGGGATGAAATTGCAGAGCCGCTGGCAATGATCTTTTCATCTTCTCTGCTGACGGGGGTGGTACCAGGTGATTGGAGGGTGGCAAATGTTGTGCCCCTGTTCAAGAAAGGGAATAGGAACAACCCTGGGAATTACAGGCCAGTTAGTCTTACTTCGGTGGTAGGCAAGTTGATGGAAAAGGTGCTGAGGGATAGGATTTCTGAGCATCTGGAAAGACACTGCTTGATTCGGGACAGTCAGCACGGTTTTGTGAGGGGTAGGTCTTGCCTCACAAGCCTGATTGAATTCTTTGAGCAGGTGACCAAGCAAGTGGATGAGGGCAAACCAGTGGATGTGGTGTACATGGATTTTAGTAAGGCATTTGATAAGGTCCCCCATGGTAGACTTATGGAGAAAGTCAGGAGGCATGGGATAGTGGGGAATGTGGCCAGTTGGATTAAGAATTGGCTAACTGATAGAAGGCAGAGAGTGGTCTTAGATGGTAAATACTCAGCCTGGAGCCCAGTTACCAGTGGCGTGCCGCAGGGATCAGTTCTGGGTCCTCTCCTGTTTGTGATTTTTATTAACGACTTGGATGAGGAAGTCGAAGGGTGGGTCAGTAAATTTGCAGATGATACAAAGGTTGGTGGAGTTGTGGATACCGAGGAGGGCTATTGTCGTCTGCAAAGGGACTTGGATAGGTTGCAGTGCTGGGCTGAAAAGTGGCAGATGGAGTTTAACCCTGAAAAGTGTGAGGTCGTCCATTTTGGAAGGACAAACATGAATGCAAAATACTGGGTTAACGGTAGGGTTCTTGGGCATGTGGAGGAGCAGAGAGACCTTGGGGTCTATGTGCATAGATCATTGAAAGTTGCAACTCAAGTGGATAGGGCTGTGAAGAAGGCATATGGGGTGTTAGCGTTCATTAGCAGAGGGATTGAATTTAAGAGCCGTGAGGTGATGATGCAGCTGTACAGGACCTTGGTAAGGCCTCATTTGGAATACTGTGTGCAGTTCTGGTCGCCTCATTTTAGGAAGGATGTGGAAGCCTTGGAGAGGGTGCAGAGGAGATTTACCAGGATGTTGCCTGGAATGGAGAATAAGTCTTAAGAGGAAAGGCTGAACATTCTAGGCCTCTTCTCATTAGAAAGGAGAAGGATGAGGGGTGACATGATAGAGGTTTATAAGATGATCAGGGGAATAGATAGGGTAGACAGTCAGAAACTTTTTCCCCGGGTGGAGCAAAGCGTTACAAGGGGTCATAAATTTAAGGTGAAGGGTGGGAGATATAAGGGGGATGTCAGGGGAAGGTTCTTTACCCAGAGAGTGGTCGAGGCATGGAATGCCTTGCCCGGGGAAGTTGTTGAGTCAGAAACTTTAGGGACTTTCAAAAGGCTTTTGGATAGGTATATGGATAAAGGAGAATGATGGGGTATAGATTAAATTGTCCTTGACAGAGGACAAAGGATCGGCACAACATTGTGGGCCGAAGGGCCTGTTCTGTGCTGTATGTTCTATGTTCTATGTTCTATGTTCTTTGAGGACGTCTTTCCTATTTCTATGCTGGTACAAGCAATTTCGAAACGGCAATGAGGGACGAAAAAACTCATCTGTCTTCATAATCCAACAAGTGCATAACTGGGCAAAAGGCCCAGGAACAACACCAGAAGGAACGACATCACCTGCTAACACATTAAGGGTACACAGAATATTTTGCCAGAATGGGGAAGTCTTAGGATACTGAGACAAAATTTGATGCAATATTTTCTGAGTGCAGAGTTATAAATAATAAGAGGTTTGTTTTGATAATTCACATAGGAACACCCATTCCTAATGCACTATACCATACATCATCGGGCTCTGTCAAAATTGCTTCTAAGCCAGCTATTAGGAGGTGCATAAAGGAGCCTTTGATTGACTTCAGTTGTCTAACTTTTCCTCCCTTCCTTTATATTGATAAATGTCTCATCTCCACTTGAAGTCTTGCAGCAATCATACTTGGAGCAAAACTTTTATCAAAATGCTATATTGTGAGAACAAAAAGGATTTCCACTAATGTCTACTACAAGAATATCGCCCCCCCGCCCCCCCCCCCCCCCACGCCCCCACCAACTCCATCCTCCGATTCCCACAGCTACCTCAATCATAGTTCCTCACCTCAGCTTCCTGTGAGGGCTTTATTCCATTCTCTCAGTTTCTCTACCTCTGGTAAAACCTGGCTACCCGACCAAACCCAACTACATGTGTTGGGTTCGGGTCGGGTCTGTATTCTATGTCCAGCATTCAGGCTCGGGTCCAGTTGGACTGGACTGTACTGTTTTGTTTCATATTGTTTTCATTTTAATCTACAATTTTTTGCTGTTTCAATAATACGTTTTTTATTTTCAGGTCGGGTCAGGCATCTAAAAAAATTAAAGGACTCGGGCTTGGGTGGGCTTCAGATTGGCTGTTGTCGGGTTGGGCCCAGGTCAGGTTTTAATTTTACACCCCAGCCAAGCTTTAATCTCTAGTCTAAGCTGAAAAGTTACAACTTTTCTTCTCAAGATAATCTTAATCATATTCCTGGTCCATTTCTAAGTTACTTTTAATTCTACACTGGGTCAAAGCCAGATCAATGCTGGTTATATTTGCAAAAACCTGTTCTTTTGAGTTACTTCTCTAAGTCTGTGGTTTTGGGTTGTAAATCCCTGTATTACAACAGTTCTTATCTGCACTATAGACACTAATCCACTCATAATCTAATATACACTGAAGACTAGCAAAAAAAAAACAAGCTGTTTCAAAGGTTCTGTCTCTATTTTCTGAGGGCTTTTATGGAACTGATTTCTGTTATAGAGTAAAGCACATCTATTTCATTTAATTATATCAAGTAATGTTTTAGTTCAAAATTTTTTACATTTTTTTTCTCCAGCAATTGATTTTAAGGCTTCATTCCCATTAGTGGCTTGAGATTCCTGACTGGTTTGCTTATCAAGCTGACCTGAAGGTCAGTGGCTACTTTGTTTTTTTCCCTAAGGTCTGATTCCTTAAAGAAGTTTCTGCCAAAATCTCCAAGTCGCACGTATTCCGTTTTAATTTTAATTTTCTCACTTAATTGCAAAGACAAAAATAAAACTTTGAGTTTGAGTTGACTTGTATGAACCAATCAAGTTTGGATTTTGGATTAGAAGCAGGATTTGGTGGAAGTCAACATAAGATCATAAGAAATAGGAGTGGGAGTCGGCCCTTTGGCCCCTCTAGCTTGCTCTGCCAAGCAACAAGATCATGGCTGACCTTCTAACTCAACTACCTTCACATAACCCATATCTCCCGTATCCCTTAATTCCCAAAATTCTATTGACCTCTGTCCGAAATATACTCAATGACTGAGCATCCACAGCTCTCTGGGGTAGAAAATTCCAAAGAGTCACAGCCCTTTGAGTGAAGAAATTTCTCCTCATCTCAGTCCTAAACGGCCGACCACTTATACTGAGACTGTGACCCTGTGTTCTAGATCTCCAGGCAGGGAAACATGCTCCCAGCATCTACCCTGTCAAGCCCCTTAAGAATGTTATATTTTTCACTTGGAAGAGCTCTCGTTCTTCTAAACTCCAGGGAATATAGGCCTAGTCTAATCAATCTCTCCTCATACAATAATCTCCTCATCCCAGGAACCAGTCGAGTTCTGAAGGTCATCGACCTGAAACATTAACTCTGTTTGTCTCACCACAGATGCTGCCAGAACTGGAGTATTTCTAGTATTTTCTGTTTTCATTTCAAATCTCCAGCATCCACAGTATTTTGCTTTTGTACCAGTCTAGTGAACCTTCATTGTACTCCCTCTCGGGCAAGTATGTTTTTCCTTAAGTATCAAGACCAAACCTTCACACAGTACTCCAGGTGTGGCCTCGCCAATCCCCTGTATAATTGTAGTAAGACTTCTTAACTCTTATACACCAATCCCTTTGTAACAAAAGCTAACATACCATTTGTCTTTCTAATTGCTTGCTGTACCTGCATGTTAACTTTGTGATTCCTGTACAAGGACACCCAGGTCCTTCTGAATGCAAACATTTCCTGGTCTCTCACTATTCAAAAGATATTCTGCCTCTCTTTCCCTACCAAAGTAGATCACTTCACACTTTGTCACATTGTATTCCATCTGTCATGTTCTTGCCCAGTCATCCAATCTGGATCTATCGCTCTGCAGCTCTTTGCATCCTTCTCACTGCTTACTTTCCTACTTAAGTACAGTGTCAGGCAACCCCCCCCCACCATCTGCCTAGACTGAGGCACACATGATTTTACCACATGAACATTAAAACTTAAAATTGCAAGCCCCTGACTGGAAGGACATTTGCATAGAACTAGCAGTGTTGGAACAAAAGGGACTCAGTAGTTACTTCCCCAATAATACAGAAGTGGTCAGACCAGTTTTAGTCACATGACGAACTGGCTGTTGCAGAGAATTTGAACTTGTAATAAAGGATTTTGAAGAGACTGTTCCATATAAGGAGCTAGTCACACGACTAACCTGCTGGGCAACCTGGGAGTTTTTTTGACTTTGAACTCCCAACAAAGGAATTGGAACAGAGAATGCTGTGTGCTCATGGACTGAGAACATCTCCTCTCCTGTCTGCCTGCCTCCATCTCTTTCCACGGAACTGAATCTTGTGAAAACACGTGAAACTCAAAGAGAGAAAGGTTTCCTACATAAACAAGGTTTTAAGAAGACTACTGGGCCCCAACAAAATGCAAGACCATATCTTCAATCAAGGACTACAGCGAGCTCAAGAAACAGTAACAAGATATTGCCTCAAACTGTTATACTTAATCTTTTCCTCTGCTCTTTTCTGTCCCTATCTGCATGTTTATATCACGTGTGCATACTAGCATGGTCACGTCGTATATCTGTAGGTGTGAACCGTATTAGAGTTTAAGTTTAACGTTTAATTAATTTCATCTTTCTTCTTCAAACCACAGAAAGCCTATTTGCGCTCATTTCTTTGCCTTATAATTGGAAAGTTGTGAACAAGGATTCACAAAAAGGGGAGCTCAAAACACAGTGTGTGAAAAATTAAACCCTGTTACAATAAAACCAGGTGTAGATAGTAACAGACCCCCGAGACAACTTTCGCACCTGGTCGTAACAACAGTCATGGTGGAATTCCTCCAACCTAAGAGAGTGTAATTGTGGAATATGTTGCCAGGGGAAACAGTCAAGTAGACAGTGGCTTAGGGGCACAACAAGATGTGTTTCTACAGAGAGGAGGCATTGAGGAATAGAAGGCGAGTAAAAAAGTAAGAAAGACTTGAATTTATGGTTCGCCTTTTATGGTTAAAGGACCTCCCAAAGGACTTTACAGCCAATGAGGTACTTTTAAAGTGTAGTCACTGCTGTAATGTCGGAAACGTGGCAGCCAATTTGCACACAGCAAGCTCGCACAATCTGATAATGACCAGAGCATCACAGCCTCACAGCTCCAGCGACCCGGGTTCGGTTCTGGGTATTGCCTGTGCGGAGTTTGCAAGTTCTCCCTGTGATCACGTGGGTTTCCTCCGGGTGCTCCAGTTTCCTCCCACATACCAAAGACTTGCGGGTTGACAAGTAAATTGGCCATTGTAAATTGCCCCTAGTGTAGGTAGGAGAATTGAGGGAAGGTGGGGATGTGAGAGGGAAATGGGATTAATGTAGGGTTAGTATAAATGGGTGGTTGATGGTTAGCACAGACTCGGTTGGCCGAAGGGCCTGTTTCAGTGCTGTATCTCTCTATGACTCCATGACTCTATAATCTGCTTTCGTGATGATGATCAAGGGATAAACATTGCCAGGACACCTGAAACAGAACATAAATTTCTCCCTTAATGAGTGTCTGCCTGAGAAAGCACTTTAGAAGTTAGATATAAATGCTAGTCTTTCTTAATTTTTCTTTTTACATAACATTTTAGCACACACAGATAAGCTGACTGTTAGCTGCACTTTGCTATATTTCTTTAAAACTGACTGCTCGCTACAAAAATATTTTTTATATGCGTTGGCGAAGGACGAGAAAGCTGACCTGTGTATTAAAAAAGTCTTCCAATGACATCTATTGTCAAGATCACTAGGTTGTCACAGCAGAGATCAAATTTAGGAGTACACTCTCAGTTCTGACCTCTGACCTGACTCTGTACTCCAGCAGTGTGATTGGCAGTAACCAGGAGGGAGGTGAATGCAGAGGTCAGCAGCATGAGCACTACACAAAGTATGTGTTTACTGAAACGAGTTCTCTTTGCTAAAAGTCATGAATAGCTGCATACCAGATGGTGCTAATGCAGTGTTGTTAACAGGTAGGTTGACTTTATTGTAACCCATGCAACAGGGGAATAACAATCATGCTAGTTGGATGGTTACTGCAGTCTCAGAAAGTTAAAATGGTGCCACACAATGCAAGTTTTGCCTGTTCCAATTTTGGGAAAATTTGCATTTTGCACGGAATGTTCATGTTAAAATAAAGACTTCCATTTATTTGTTACAACCTCAGGATGTCCCAAAACGCTTTACAGCCAATGAAGTATTTTTGAACTGTAGTCCCTCTTGCAATGCAGGAAACATGGCAGCCAATTTGCACACAGCAAGATCCCACAAACAGCAATGTGATAATGACGAGATCATCTGGTTTTTAGTGATGTTCGTTGAGGGCTGAATAATGTCTAGGACTCTGGGGGAGATCTCCCCTGCTGTTTTTTTTTTAAATAGTCCAGTGGGATCTTTTACATCAACCTGAGAGGGTAGATGAGGCCTCAGTTCAATGCTTCAACCAAAAGGCTGTGCCTAGTGCCTTTGTGCTCAAGGTTCAGGTATGGGGATTAAATCCACAACCTGCTGATTCAAAGGCTATCACTGAGCTACAGCTGATACAATGGTTAGTGGTAGCAAGCAGTGGCATCAGTAGGGCATGTGATTCAGTGAAGCACAAAGCTTCACCACATATAGATAGTCACTGAGATATCCAATAAGGAATTCCAGAGAAACTTCTTTACTCGGAGAGTATTGAGAATGTAGAACCTGCCACCACATGGACTGGTTGAGGTGATTAGCAGAGATTCATTTAAGGGCAAGCTATACGAGAAAAGAGAGAAAGGAACAGAAGGATATGGTGATAGGGTGAGGTGAATTTCAATGAGGAGTGCAGGAGAGCATACCAGGAGCAGTACCAGGCATACCTCACTTACCTTGGGTCTGGGCTCCAATGCTGGACCTTGCCCCAGGCCTGGTGTAGTACCAGCAGTGGCCACTGCTCCCAGTGGTGCTGTCAATACTACTGAGCTGCCAGTCCTCTGATTGGCAGACAGCTCTTGGAGGTGGGGTACCTGTCCTTAAAGGGGCAGGGATCCCAGCGCCAGGTAGTTAATTGCTTGAGCACCATTGAATTGCATCGGGGTGGGGAGGAGGGGGGGGGGGGTGCTCTGAGATCCCAAGGTGGGGTTCCCCTCACCTTTTCAGCCCAGCACTGGGATCCCATCCGCCTCGACTAAATTCAGCCCTATATCGCCATTCCTTTACTGTCGCTGGGTCAAAATCCTGGAACTCTCCCTAACAGCACTGTGGGTGTACCTACACCACACTGGCTGCAGCAGTTCAAAATAGCAGCTCATCACTAACTTCTCAAGGACAATTAGGGATGGGCGATAAATGCTGACCTTGCCAGCGATGCCCACATCCCAAGAATGAATTTAAAAAAGTAAGGTGGGAGGAGGCTTGTGTGGAGCACAAACATTGGCGTGGAACTGTTGGGCCTATTTTTGCACTGCAAATTCTATTAAATTCCTCATGTTCAGCATTACTAAACATTTTCAAGAATGGACAGTGAATCCATCACAATTTGATTACACCTAACTGGTTTTGCAGGTGTAAAATGCGGACCAAAGCATCCAATATGTGCCATATTGTTAAAGGCAGAAACAGAAGTGTCCAGGACCTTGAAACAAGTTCTAGCCCCTTTGCATATGTAAACAAGGGGCCTAATGGCTGATGAGGCCCTTTCCCAATATTGAGCCCTGAATGCAGCCAGTGCTATCCAAGAGGTACGTTTGTTGAAAAATACTTTGCTGAAAGTGGAACCAGGAGGGCAAGAATGTTCCTTCCAGATCTACTGCAATGGCAAAAATCTCTCAGCCCTTCCCTGATCGCTTCCAGCCCCACACCCCCAACATCTCTCAATCACTGCCCTCCCCATTGCCTACTCCCTCTGGATCACATGCCCCCACACATCCATTTGACAACAGTTAAATGGTACATTCTCAAAAAATAAAGACTCCAATATAAGAACATCTTATCTCAAAGGTTGCAAGGTTGCTTTCATTAGGCATGTGCAGAATAACCCAATTACATTTTCAGAAAATAATGTCAGCAGCACCAAAACCTCCCTGCTCCTCTCCACATTCCATCTTTCATTGGCTTGAAAAAACAAAATCCGAATTTCTTAGTTGGAAAAAAATGAGAGCTGGGTACGACCAAATCTGTTTTATTCTTAATGCCGCCGAATGTCACTTCTCAAAATATTGTTATTGGATTTCCTTTCCCGCTAACTTTGAAAAATTCAATCTTGAAAATATTCCGAAGCAAACAGATTTTTTTTGGCAGTGAATTGGTCAGGTATTTTCCAAGTGCTCCTGTTTTGTGACATCACTGATGTCATCAAGATGCAGAGTCCAGGATTTATATGCGGTCAGGATAACTGTGCGTGCAAAGTATATTTGGATAGATTCTGCTCAAGTATTGGAGTTACAGTTTATACTATAAACTGGATAATGGATTTACCATGCCTTTAATAAAAACTACTGGTGCTTTTGCAATGATGGTTGATGAAAGCTTGATGTGGCGAACATCAATTAAATATGCAGTTGATTCTCGTTGACTTCAATTGTTTTACTGAAGGAATCAGATTTCTGTAGAGGCTAATTAAATAATTTGGTTTGATTCCTTGTGCCAGAAAGCCCCCAAAAATTGATCCATAGCACATGTTGGAACAAAAGCTCAGTGTACTGCCAAGATTGCAAAGGAATGTTGGTATGTATATAATTATGTGGGCAAGTATGATGCTTTTTGTTCGGAGACAGGGGCTGCAGAATTCGGCTTCTTAGAGCCCTGTTTCTTGACATCATGAGCGCCATTTGGTGTCTGCAGCATACTGGCAACTTCTAATGCGAGCCTTGCCAGGTGCCACTTTGGTAAGGGCATTAGCGCGCATGCAGGGAGCAACCGCCAGAAATATGCAGAGTAGGCAGATCATGATGTCAATCAGCATGGAACGCTGATTTGATGCCACATTTACCTGGCAGGGAAGAAACCATGATCAGTGGCCTTTGATCCTGTTCCAGGTAGGTTTTGAGTGAAATGGCTGCAACCAATTCTAGAACTTCAGGCCAGGGAGAGCATAACACCTTTTGGGTGGCGGTGAAGGATAAGGAAGGAGGTGCAGCGGTTGACCGTACCTTCTTCATTAAGAAAATCCTTATTGATTGCTGTGGATTCCAAGCTGTGGACATCTTCTCCCTGCAGGACTTCCCCAGCAGTGGATATTTCCATGTGACTTTCAAGAAGGTGGCGGGATGCATCAAGTTCCTGAGGGTGTTCAAGGAGAAGGGAAACCAGGTGCCGCTGTCGATCCTCACAGTGGAGCCACTCTTCACACTGCTATCGCAACGTGACCGGGTGGTGACAATTCACCTCTATAACCCCCATGTTCCTGTGGTGGATGTACTCACCTTCCTCACCAGGTACATTGAGGTGGTCGGCAGCAGCACTGATGTCAAGGACCCATTTGGGATTTGGACCAGCAAGCGGCAGGTCAAGGTGACCTCGAAGGTCGATGCCAATTAAGCCATCATCCACCCTCCCTCCAGCTTCACTATCGGGGGAAGTCGAGGCTTCCTGGTCTACGCGGGGCAGCCCAGAGTTTGGCACACCTGTGGAAAATCTGGACATGTGGCAGCTAAGTGCAGCACAGTCATCTGCAAGAAGGAAGGCCATCAGACCAAGGACTGTAAACAGAGTAAGTGCTGCAACCTGTGTGGTGAGGCAGGACACCTCGACAAAACCTGCCCCAAACGCTACCTCAGTTATGCTCAGGCGGCAAGGTCCAAGGAAAGGCTGGGAGAAGGAACATTGAACGCATCTGGTGCTGGGAAGGAGACAAGCAACCCTCTCCGCAGCGAGGAAAGTCTAGCTGAGAAGGAGAAGAAAGGGGAGGCAGCTGCAACCAGTGACCCAACACCTACCCCGTTGCAGGAAACCCTTCCTCTCCAGACAGAATCAATGGAGCAGGAGGCAGCAGATGAACAAACAGGTCAGTGGCAAGTGGTACAAAGGAAAACCACAAAGAAAAAACCTCCAAAAAAGGAACAGGCCACCACCCAAACCATTGGCAAGAGGAGGCTACCATCTGAGACAGACTACGGCAGCTCCTCCTCACTGGACGAGGAAGGGACGGAACAACGGCACCTGCAAAAGAAGCGACAGAGCTCAAAGGATCTGGAAGATAAAGCCCCCCAGCTCCGGGGCACTGGAAGCTGTGATGGGCCCAGCGTGACCTGAACCCAAAGCGATGAACCCAGCAACATGCCTAGCGCATCCCAGCTCCGGGACACCGAAAGCAAAGAGGTGTTGGGTGCACTCCAGCTCCGGAAATCCGGGAGCAGTGATGTCTTCAAGGAGGAACAGAGGAGAAAGATACCAACAGCAGAGGACAGCCCAAGCCTTGCTGCCTACAAGACACCCCCGATGTCACCCCAGTGAAACAAACCCTGCATGAGAAACCAGGAGGGGTTTCTGAGCCCAACGAATGTGAAACAGCTTGCGCACACTATGGGTATGCAGGAACATCCCAAAGGACTGGGACTAACAAGGACAAATGGTATGGGAAGCAACAACTAACTTTTAAAAAAAAATGGGTACTAGGATTGCTTCAATTAATGTGCATAGCATTAAATCCACTACGCGATGTGTTTCAATCTTGGATTACCTCGCCAAGGTCAAAGCCGACCTACTGTTTCTGCAGGAGTGTGGAATACCACACCTTAGCACCTGCAGGAAATGGTCGCGATGGTGGTCCCACGGGCCATCGATCTGGTCAGGGGGCAAAGATTCCCGTTCCTCCGGCCTGGGTATTCTGCTGCGGGGAGGTAACTTCACCATCTCCGAAGTTAAGGAGGTGGTGGGCGGTCGCCTCCTTGTAGCAGATGTAATGTACAACAATGCTCTGCTCTGGTTGATCAACATGTACGCCCCGGTTCAATGCAGCGAGCGGCTGACTGTCTTAGCAGCTCCCATTGCTACTGGTGACATCCAGGCCAATCATTCTAGGTGGTGACTTCAACTGCATCATCGATGCAGCTGGACGATCCGGCAGTGACGACAGCAAACTGGACGCTACGTCCAGATTCCTAATGGAAACAGTAAAAGATGCCAAACTGCACGATGTCTTCAGCAAACCTGCAGATGGAGCGCAGCGTAGATACACCTGGTCAAGATCAGACCGGTCTGCCTGTTCCAGGATTGACTTCCTGTTTGTGTCCCGTGCTGTCACGGTCAGATCCACCGATGTTCAGCCGGTGTTCTTCTCCAGCCATTGCCTCTTACTGGCTGACTGTCACTTACAGGACGACCAGCGGGTTGGCAGGGGGACATGGAAGCTCAATGCTACCCTGCTAACCCCAGAGAACTTTGAGGAACTCAAAGGGATTACAAAGGTTGCAGCACCGTGAAACCCCTCTGAGTCTCCAGTTCACTGGTGGGAGGCGATCAAGGAGAAGATCAAGAGGTTTTTTATCTTCAAAGGTGTTCAGAAGGCGAGAGAGAGACAGAGGGAAATGTCCCGACTCCAGAAAAGAATGCAAAATCTGCTCCGGCTGTAGTCGATGGGGGTCGAGGTCAAGGAGGATCTCCAAGAGGTGAAGAGCCAGCAGGCCTTGCTCTTCACGGAGGCCTCCAAGATCATCTTCTGGTCCAGAGTCCGCATTGAACAGGATGGGACGTGCTTGCGTTACTTCTTCCAAAAGGTACCACAGAGAGAGCTCTGTGATCAGCAGCCTGAAGGAAGAGGATGGTTTGGTAAAGTCTTTGTAGTCCGACATACTAAGGATCAGTATACTGAGGATCAGTAGCACCGTCAGGTCAGACTACCTGAAGGTGCTGGGGATATGGTTTGGAAGGGATGGGGCGTGCGCCAAAACCTGGAAGGAGCGAGTAGCCAGAGTACACCATAAACTGAGCATGTGGGATCAGCGATCTCTCTCCATTGTGGGTAAGAACCTGGTCATCAGGTGCGAGGCGCTCCCGTTGTTGCTGTATGTGGTGCAAGTCTGGCCCATATCCCACTCCTGCGCCGTGGCAGTCACCCAAGACATTTTCCTCTTTATCTGGAGATGCAAAATGGATCGGGTCCGAAGGGACACGATGTTCGAACCTCTGGATAAGGGCGGGAAAAATATACCCAACATCGCCCTCATCCTGATGACCACTTTCGTTTGGGGTTGCATCAAGCTGTGCGTACAGCCCCAGTACGCAAACACCAAGTATCACAACGTGTTTTGAGGTTCTATCTGTCCCCGGCGTTGCGAAGGATTGGTCTGATCACATTGCAGCGGAACACTCCAGCCAGTTGGACCGTGCTGTATCACCTACCCTTAGTGGGAAAGTTTCTGCAGGAAAACACTTTTGACCACCAATCCATCAGGCAGTGGGCTGCGTGGAATGTCCTCAAGACCCTATGGGAAAAGGAGATGGTGGATCCGGTCGGATGGTTCCCCGAGAAGACTGCCAAAGTCTGCTTTGGAATGCCTCATCACCAGAACTTTCAAACAAGCACCAAGACGTAGCTTGGCTGGTGGTGAGAAGGGCCCTCCCCGTCAGATCCTTCCTGCATGCCCGGAGTCTCGCCACCACACCCCCCCCCCCCACCTTCCACACACTGCCCTCGAGGTGGCTGCGGTGAGGAAGAGACAGTTGCCCACCTCCTTCTGGAATGTGTCTTTGCAAAGCAGGTGTGGAAAGAGATGCAGTGATTTTTGTCGAGGTTCATCCCAAGCAGCTCTGTAACACAGGAGTCTCTGCTCTGTGGGCTGTTCCCAGGAACACACACCGAGATAAACATCAACTGCTGCTGGACGACCATCAATTTGGTGAAAGACGCTCTTTGGTCTGCCCGAAACTTGCTGGTCTTCCAGCACAAAGAGTTGTCCACGACCGAGTGTTGCAGACTGGCACATTCCAAGGTCCAGGACTACGTGCTGAGGGACGCACTAAAGCTTGGGGCAGCCACTGCAAAGGCTCAATGGGGAAAGACCACTGTGTAAGGTCCTCCCACCAAAGTGAACTGAGGGGCTGGACCCATGGGAAACCCCTCGGGCTATATACACCAGATATGAGTTTGCTGTAAAATGTACATGGCATGTAAAATGGAATGGAAGGGTTGTGAGGCAACTCACTCCTGTATTGAAGAAAATTGATTTCCTTTGCACTCTTTGGAATGTCAACTTGGTACTGTTTTGAACTGGTTTATAATGCATATTTTACAGATTTTTATGAATAAAATATATTTTTGGGGAAAAAAAGAGATTTGTTGCCAAGCTGCCATTTTGGAGCTCAATGCTCCAACTAATTCTGTCTCTTAAATACACACAGGTGAACACACCTTCAGGACCCCTCCCCGCCACCAGTGCTATTCAAAGGGATCATCAGCTGCTTCCAGGTTGGTTGCTGATTGATTTCTACTGGCTCTTACTGTGATTGTAGAAATGTTTGGAGATTTCTAGTATTCCTAAAGTTGATGGAAGTCTACAGTAAAAGCTGGCTCAGGTCTGCAAATGAGATCCGACCTGAGCCCGAGGGAACCCCATCTGGCCCCGAGCCCGACCCGGATCGAGTCCTTCCATTTTTTCCCGCGCTCGACCCTGCCCGACCATCAGTAAACCTACCTTCCGTTTTTCACTTTGTTGCTTGCCTGCACAAGCTTAAAATAACTGTAAAAAAACCACCTTTGGAGTCCAAAAAGTAAATTAACATTAGAGTCACTTACCTGAGGTGGTGATAGAGCGTGTCTGATCCGGCCCGAATGCCGGACCTGGAAGTGCGACCCGTCCTGATCCGAACCAAACACATGCCGTCGGGTCCTGTCGGGTTCGGGTCGGGTAGCAGGTCTTTAGTCTACAGGGAGTGGTGTGGCAGCTGCTGCAGGACTTTGTCCTGACTGCAAGGATTCTGCACAAATCACTTGGTCCCAGGCACGAGTGCGGTACTTTGCGTTTGCCTTGGACTACAGCATCGATAGGGAGAATGAGCAGAGGTGACACAGAGCAGGTCGAGCTGCTGGAAGGGGAGAACGGCTCAAGGACCTGCAGGGGAGGGAAAGTCTGCAGTTTGTAAATCAGAAGAGATTATCGGATGAGGGGGAAGTTGGATGTGAGGAGGAGGATTAGGTGTCGGAGCCACAGGGTTAGTTAGAATTAGAATATTACAGTGCAGTACAGGCCCTTCGGCCCTCGATGTTGCGCCGATCATCTGACCTACACTATTCCATTTACATCCATATGTCTATCCAATGACCACTTAAATGCCGTTAAAGTTGGCGAGTCTACTACTGTTGCAGGCAGGGCGTTCCACACCCCTACTACTCTCTGCGTAAAGAAACTACCTCTGACATCTGTCCTATATCTTTCACCCCTCAACTTAAAGCTATGTCCCCTCGTGTTTGCCATCATCATCCGAGGAAAAAGACTCTCAGTATCCACCCTAGCTAACCCTCTGATTATCTTGTATGTCTCTATTAAGTCACCTCTCCTCCTCCTTCTCTCTAACGAAAACAACCCCAAGTCCCTCAGCCTTTCCTCGCAAGACCTTCCTTCCATACCAGGCAACATCCTAGTAAATCTCCTCTGCACCCTTTCCAAAGCTTCCACATCCTTCCTATAATGCGGTGACCAGAACTGCACGCAATACTCAAGGTGTGGCCTCACCAGAGTTTTGTACAGCTGCATCATGACCTCGTGGCTCCGAAACTCGATCCTCCTACTAATAAAGGCTAACACACCATGTGCCTTCTTAACAGCCCTATTAACCTGGGTAGCAACTTTCAGGGATTTATGTACCTGGATACCAAGATCTCTCTGCTCATCTACACTACCAAGAATCTTCCCATTAGCCCAGTACTCTGCATTGCTGTTACTCCTTCCAAAGTGAATCACCTCACACTTCTCCGCATTAAACTCCATTTGCCATCTCTCAGCCCAGCTCTGCAGCCTATCTATGTCCCTCTGTACCCTACAACACCCTTCGACACTATCCACAACTCCCCCGACCTTCGTGTCATCCGCAAATTTACTAACCCACCCTTCTACACCCTCATCCAGGTCATTTATAAAAATGACAAACAGCAGTGGCCCCAAAACAGAACCTTGCGGTACACCACTAGTAACTAAACTCCAGGATGAACATTTGCCATCAACCACCACCCTCTGTCTTCTTTCAGCTAGCCAATTTCTGATCCAAAGCTCTAAATCACCTTCAACCCCATACTTCCGTATTTTCTGCAATAGCCTACCGTGGGGAACCTTATCAAACGCCTTACTGAAATCCATATACACCACATCCACGGCTTTACCCTCATCCACCTGTTTGGTCACCTTCTCGAAAAACTCAATAAGGTTTGTGAGGCACGACCTACCTTTCACAAAACCGTGCTGACTATCGCAAATGAACTTATTCTTTTCAAGTTATCTTTATGTCATTCAACTGGCATTTGTCCATGAGAAAATAAGCACGCATTACAGAATTTGATAAACCAGACACCGATGTAACTCTATTACTTGGCCTGTGGCTTTCATTCCTGCAATGCCTCAAATTTAAAATTCTCACCCTTGTTTTCAAGTCTTACCTTGGCCTTGTTCCTCCCTATCTCTGTAATCACCTCCAACCCTACAACCCTCTGAGATATCTGCATTCCTCCAATTCTGGTCTCTTGCCCATTCCCCATTTTCATTTCTCCACCATTGGTGAACGTACCATCAGCTGCCTAGACCCTAAGCTCTGGAATTGGCTCTCTAGGCCTAGGCCCAACCATCTTCAGCTGCTTCATCAATGACCTTCCTTCAATCATAAGGTCAGAAGTGGGGATGTTCGCGGATGATTGCACAATGTTCAGCACCATTTGTGACTCCTCAGATACTGAAGCAGTCCGTGTAGAAATGCAGCAAGACCTGGACAATATCCAGACTTGGGCTGATAAGTAACATTCACGCCACACAAGTGCCAGGCAATGACCATCTCCAACAAGAGAGAATCCAACCATCTTCCCTTGAAATTCAACAGCATTACCATCGCTGAATCCCCCACTATCAACATCCTAGGGGTTGATTGACCAGAAACTGAACTGGAGTAGCCATATAAATACCGTGGCTACAAGAGCAGGTCAGAGGCTAGGAATCCTACAGCGAGTAACTCACCTCCTGACTCCCCCAAGCCTGTCCACCATCTACAAGGCACAAGTCAGGAGTGTGATGGAATACTCTCCACTTGCCTGGATGGGTGCAGCTCCAAGAACATTCAAGAAGCTCGACACCATCCGGGACAAAGCAGCCCACTTGATTGGGACCCCATCTACAAACATTCACTCCCTCCACCACCGACACACAGTGGCAGCAGTGTGTACCATCTACAAGATGCACTGCAGAAATGCACCAAGGCTCCTTCGACAGCACCTTCCAAACCCGCGACCTCTACCAACTAGAAGGACAAGGGCAGCAAATACATGGGAACACCACCACCTGCAAGTTCCCTTCCAAGTCACACACCATCCTGACTTGGAACTATATCGCCGTTCCTTCACTGTCGCTGGGTCAAAATCCTGGAACTCCCTTCCTAACAGCACTGTGGGTGCACCTACCCCAAATGGACTGCAGCGGTTCAAGAAGGCAGCTCACCACCACCTTCTCAAGGGCAATTAGGGATGGGCAATAAATGCTGGCCAGGCCAGTGATGCCCACATCCCATGAATGAATTAAAAAAAAACGCTCCACCTCTCGACCTGTCTCTCTTCCTGTAAGATACTCAATAAAACCTACCTCTTTGACGAAGCCTTTGGCCATTGTATGATAATATTACTGCGAAGCACCTTGGGATGTTTCACTATGTTAAAGGCGCTATATAAATGGAAATTGATGTTGTTATTGTACATGTAAGATAACTCAGTCGCACCTGAGGTACCCGTGCGTGGAACTTTTTGTCATGAGATTAGCTGTTGTGTGGAATGGAATGTGAGGTATTGCTTGATTAAGACACACAACCCCTCACACGTCCTGAAACTGCAGTTAGATTATTTCATGTCCAATTGCAATATTAGGCACTGAAGGCCACAACTTCTGTTACCAGCTGGCCAAGGTGTGTAGAACGAAATACAATTAATTTGCAAACTTTGCATATTACCATTTTCTAATTAATGTAAGTTATCAAATTTTATAATTGCACAAGCTTCTGGGCATGGGGGAACTTAATTCTCCTGACAGAAAATATTGAACCTGCCACCAATATCAGCATAACAATATGTCAATATGTAGCTCTAATCTTGAGTTAATATAGGAACAAGCAATAGTTGACATGGGAATGGTTTGCGCAAACCATATTTAACTGCAGTCATTTCTCAGACTCTGAGTGGTAATAATTTTTGATAGCAGTCAGGGGTCTAATTTTAATTAAGAGGAATCACTTCAGTTCTTCTAATTTACTAACAATGAACAGCGGTGGTGAGTGCTTTGCTCAGTGGGCAGTCATGCAATGCTGCCTAACTTATTTCAGTTGTGATATTTGATCCTCAATTCATTTTTTCAGTGTACAGAAGAACAAAACTGACTGCACTAATTCCATCACCTTTCAACATAAAATATACCAGCAGTCCATTTATCTTCGGACATAGATTGCCTGCAATAGGCTTTGTTTGCGTCCCAAATATCAGAAAACAGTTACTTGAATGATAATATTGTTGAACATCTCACTCAATTCTTGTTATCCCAATTTGGCTATCTGATTAATTTTGCCCTGGTTCTGTTCCTGGTGGTGGGCAGCTCTCTGTTCATAGCCTTCCTTGGGAGCCAGGGGTGATAAATGCTTATTATATGGGATTAATGATTATATCAAACTCTTGCCATTCAGAGGCACTTCAGAGCGCTTGCGTGAAGAGGAGTCATTTGACATATGATTGTAAGTTGTCAGCTCCCCTCCCCACTTCTAAGTAGCACATCATTCTGGGAGGTAAGCATACAGCAAAGTCAAACAACAATGTATTCTTCAAAATTTTAATTATTCTCTTGCTCTTGGAATTTGTAGCAACACACCCAGCTAGTGATGTATTAATCCATAAAGTAAATGGTTCTACAATTACTGTCATTACTGGCCTAAAAATTGTACCCCGCATTTTGTGTCTTTCCTCCTAGAACTGGGAAGGCACAATGGGCTCAGTGGTCGATAGTTTCACAACTGTTAACAGTCCCCTTTCAAGTGGCCTGTCAAGAGGTATCCTAGGCTTTAGGGAGCCATGGCTTAGTTGGTAGCATGCTTGCCTCTGAGTCAAAAGGTTGTGGGTCCAAGCCCCACTCCAGAAATGAGCACAAAATCTAGGTTGTCACTCCAATGTAGTACTGAGGGAATACTGCCGTGTTGGAGGTGCCGTATTTCGGATCAGTTAATTAAACTGAGGTACTCTAGGGTGGCGTCAAAGATCCCATGGCACCATTTCGAAGAAGAGCAGGGGAGTTCCGGTCAATATTTATCCCTCACTCAACATCACGGAAAAAAAACGAGCTGGTCGTTATTTCATCGCTGTTTGTGGGTGTGCAAATTGGCTGCTGCATTTCATGCATTACAAGAGTCACTACACTTAAAAAGTACTTCATTGGCTGCAAAGCACGTTGGGACATTGTGAGGTTGTGAAAGGTGCTATATAAATGCAAATTTTCTTTTTATGACCTATTGCTGATTTTCTTAACTCCGTCACAGTTCTTTGCTCTGTTATCTCCCAGGTACAAGGGTACGAGACATATTGCATGGGCTGGAAAAGATTTTGCAAAGGGAGAGAGAGCAAACATTTAATATAGAATCACCAAATTATTACAGCACAGAAGGATTTGGCCCGTCGAGTCTGCACCAGCTCTCTGAATGAGCAATTCACATTGGGCCATTTCCCTGCCTTCGCCCCGTAACCCTGTACATTCTTCCTTTTTAGATAACTGTCGAATTCCCTTTTGAATGCCTCGATTGAACCTGCCTCTACTGCACTCTCAGGCAGTGCATTCCAGACCTTACCCACTCGCTGTGTGAAAAAGATTTTCCTCATGTCACTTTTGCATGTGCGATCAAATGATGTAGGTAAAGAAAAAGACTTGTGTTTATATTGTGCCCTTCATGACCTCAGGACATCCCAAAGTGTTTTATAGATAAAGAAGTACTTTTGAAGTATAACCACTATTGTAATATAGGAAATGATTTGGCTAAAGGCCTAGAGTGGGTGGCGCAACAATTCCAAATGATACCAGATATAGAGAGATATCGTTATCTTTCGAACCAAGGAGGCTGCAGAAAAACATTAGTAAGATGGAAAAATTGGTTGTAAAGTGGCAGATAGAATTCAATATCAGTAAGTGTGAGGTCATGTATTTTGGTTAAAAAACAAACAGTAATTATGCTCTGAATGGAGCACGTCTGGAAGAGCAGAGGGTTCTGGGGTAAAATTTCACAGGACATTAAGACTTAAAAATAGCAAATGTATTTCTAGGTTTTATCACAAGAGATATGGAATAATAAAGCCAAGAGGGAATGATGAGCCTACATCACAGCTTAGTGAGAAACTCAATTCGTGCACTGTTGTAATGTTGGGCTCTACAGTCCATAGGAAGGATATTGAGGCTTGAGAGACTGTATATGCAGGTTCATTAGGATGCTGCCTGGTATGAAGATATAAAAATATCGGGCGGCGCAGTGGTTAGCATCGCAGCCTCACAGCTCCAGTGACCCGGGTTCAATTCTGGGTACTGCCTGTGTGGAGTTTTCAAGTTCTCCCTGTGTCTGCGTGGGTTTCCACCGGGTGCTCCGGTTTCCTCCCACAGCCAAAAGACTTGCAGGTTGATAGGTAAATTGGCCATTATAAATTGCCCCTAGTATAGGTAGGTGGTAGGGGAACATAAGGACAGGTGAGGATGTGGTAGGAATATGGAATTAGTGTAGGATTAGTATAAATGGGTGGTTCATGGTCGGCACAGACTCGGTGGGCCGAAGGGCCTGTTTCAGTGCTGTATCTCTAAATCTAAAAAAATCTAAAAATATGAAGAAAGTTTGAAAAATGGGGACTTTTTTCATTAGAACAATGCAATTTATGGGACAACATATGAAAGGTTGGGAATGGATAAATAGAGGCGGAATGTATCCAGTGATCAAAGCATTTTAGAACAAGGCAGCATGGATACCAGATTAAATGCAGGAGAGCTAGAACTGAGAGCAAGAGATAATTTCCAATGTAGAGAGTTGTGAGGCTCTGGGATTCATATACAGGTTTAGTGATTGAGGCAGAAAAAAGCATGAAGGGATATGGATAAAAATGATTAGAACTATTTAGTTGCATGGGTTGGTTGTGCTGAGTAACCTGTTTTCATATTGTAACATCTATGTGTTTCTGCATGTCCCACTGTTCTCCATTGGGCAGAAAGCCTATCACTGGAGCAACCCAAATTTGAAGGTCAGTTGTTGTTGAATTTCCAAATCTTAGCCCAGCAAGCTGATTTTAGATTTGCTGCTCACGCAGATTTTTTTATTTTGTTAGAATTTATTGTCTCGCAAGCAGTTTAAGTCACTCAGAGATCTTTTTAACTGTTCAATGGATTTTGTTTTGTGTGCCAAGTAGCAGGAAACATTTGAGTCAATATCCAAGGACTTCAGCAGACAACGTAAAATCATTTAAATGACTCTGATAATTCAAGCCAACTTTTTAAAGACTTTACAGCAGCTCAACATACAAGGATCACTAGTCTGTGGCAAAGGAACCAGACTTACAATTTGCAAGGGATGGGGTCTGAACTGGAAGCCTCTTAGCTTCCAGAAGCAATCTTCTGGGTCTGCCAGAGGGGACTAAAGAAGGAGCTGCCAAGTTCATTCAAGTTGCAACAACTGCAGACATTGTAGTACCAATAAATGCAAAAGGGTTAAGATCGAGAACCAGTTGACAAACCCACCCAAAAGGAATGGATGATCACATTGACATCTCAAACAAAAGTGTACATTTTTGGTGCACACTGAAATCAACATGGATATTATAATATTAGGGATATAGTCTTAATAACCATTTTAATATATTTTTAAATGTAATTTTTTCTTGGTCTCCTACTTCCATGAACTACTTGACCCTCTGCATTGACCTCCTAACAACCATCTTAGGCCACAGCAGAGGTCGGTGACTCAGTATTGGATTTTGAATATGAATCACATTCATGTGGTACACTTTGTTTGAGTGCCAACATGTGCCATAGTGCCTTTCACCAACTCAGGACGTCCCAAAGTGCTTTACGGTCAATGAATTACTTCTGATGTGCAGTCACTGTTATGTAGAAAGCGTGGCAGCAAATTTGCACGCAGCAAAATTGTACAATTGCTTTGTCTGGTAAACTGTCAATGAAATTGTTAAGTAAAGATTATTTGAAATAATATCCTCTTTGCTATGGCTGATCACTAGCCATTGGATGAATCTGAAAATCTAAAATAATATTGACACAGATTGTGCTGGAGTGGGGCATTTTGTAATGTGCCCTGTTAATTAAAATGTCTTCCCTCAGCCTTCAGCTTACATACAAACATACGAATTAGGAGCAGGAGTAGGCCACTCGGCCCGTCGAGCCTGCTCCACCATTCAATAAATTCATGGCTGAACTGATTACTCCACATTTCCCCTGATAACCTTCCACCCCTTTGCTTATCAAGAGTCTATCTACCTCTGCCTTAAAAATATTCAAAGACTCTGCTTCCACTGCCTTTTGAGGAAGAGAATTCCAAAGACTCACAACCCTCTGAGAGAAATAAATTCTTCTCATTTCTGTCTTAAATGGGCGACCCCTTATTTTTAAACAGTGACCCCTAGTTCTAGATTCTCCCACAAGGGGAAACATCCTTTCCACATCCACCCTGTCAAGATCCCTCAGGATCTTATATGTTTCAATCAAGTCACCTTTTACTCTTCTAAATTCCAGCAGATACAAACCTAGCCTGTCCAATCTTTCCTCATAAGACAGCCCACCCATTCCTGATATTAGTCTAGTAAACCTTCTCTGTACTGCCTCGAATGCATTTACATCCTTCCTTAAATAAGGAGACCAGTACTGTACACAGTACTCCAGATGTGGTCTCACCAATGCCATGTATAGCTGAAGTATAACCTCCCTACTTTTGTATTCAATTCCCTTCATGATAAACAATAACATTCTATTAGCTTTCCTAATTACGTGCTGTACCTGGATACTAACCTTTTGCGATTCATACACTAGGGCACCCAGATCCCTCTAGATCTCAGAGCTCTGCAATCTCTCACCATTTAGATAATATGCTTCTTTTTTATTCTTCCTGCCAAAGTGGATAATTTCACACTTTCCCATATTATACTCCATTTGCCAGGTCTTTGCCCACTCACTTAACCTATCTATATTCCTTTCTAGCCTCCTTATGTCCTCTTCACAAGTTACTTTCCTACCTATCTTTGTGTCATCAGCAAATTTAGCTACCAAACCTTCAGTCCCTTCATCTAAGTCATTTATATAAATTGTAAAAAGTTGAAACCCCAGCACAGATCCCTGTGGCACACCACTTGTTACATCTTGCCAACCAGAAAATGACCCATTTATTTGCCTACTGTCTCTTTCCTGTTAGCCAGCCAATCTTCTATCCCCTACACCATGAGCTTTTATTTTCTGCAATAACCTTTGATGTGGCACGTTATCAAGTGCCTTCTGGAAATCTAAGTACAATACATCCACCGGTTCCCCTTTATCCACAGCACATGTAACTCCCTCAAAAAACTCCAATACATTGGTTAAACATGATTTCCCTTTCACAAAACCATGTTGACTCTGCCTTATTACGTTGAATTTTTCGAAATGCCCTTCTATAATGTCTTTAATAATAGCGTCTAACATTTTCCCTAAGACAGATGTTAAGCTAACTGGCCTGTAGTTTCTTGCTTTCTGTCTCCCTCACTTTTTGAATATAGGAGTTACATTTGCTATTTTCCAATCTAAAGGAACCTTCCCCGAATCTAGGGAGTTTTGGAAAATTAAAAGTAACGCATCAACTATCTTATTAGCCACTTCTTTTAACACCCTAGGATGATGTCCATCAGGATCCGGGGACTTGTCAGCCCACAGCTCCAACAATTTGTTCAATACCACTTCCCTGGTGATTGTAATTTTATTGTGTTCCTCCCTCCCTCCCACTTCCTGACTTGCAGCTAATACTGGGATGTTACTTGTATGCTCAATAGTGAAGACCGATGTAAAATATCTGTTCAATTCATCTGCATCTCCTTATTATCCATTATTAATTACCAGACTCACTTTACATAGGATCAATGCTCACTTTGTTAACTCTTTTCTTTTTTAAATATCTGTAGAAACTCTTACTATCTATCGTTATATTTCTAGCTAGCTTCCTCTTGTACTCTAATTTTACCTTTCTTATCAATCTTTTAGTCATTCTTTGCTGTTTTTTTATATTCTGTCCAATCTTCTGATCTGCCTCCCATCTTTGCATAATTATAGGCTTTTTCTTTAAGTTTGATACTATCTTTAACGGTTTTAGTTAACCAGGGATGGCGGATCCCACCCTTGGAATTTTTCTTTCTTGTTGAAATGTAACTATTCCGTGTACTCTGAAATATTCCCTTAAATGTCTGCTACTGCATCTCTATTGACCCATTCCTTAACCTGATTTGCCAGTTCACTTTAGCTAGCTCTGCTTTCATGCCCTCATAATTGGCCTTATTTAAGTTTAAAATACTAGTCTTGGATTCACTCTTCTCTACCTCAAACTGAATGTAAAATTCAGTCATATTATGATCGCTGCTACCTCGGGGCGCCTTAACAATGAGGTCATTAATTAATCCTATCTCGTTTCACAATACCAGGTCTAGTATAGCCTGCTCTCTGGTTGGATCCAGAATGTATTGTTCCAAGAAATTATCCCGAAAACATTCTATGTACTGTTCATCTCGGCTACCTCTGCCCATCTGATTTTTCCAGTCGATATGGAGGTTAAAATCCCTCGTAATTAACGCTGTACATTTCTGACAAGCTGCCATTATTTCTTCCTTTATACCCCATCCTACAGTGTGGTTAATGTCAAGTGGCCTGTACACCACTCCCCCAAATGACTTCTTGTCTTTATGATTGCTCATCTCTAGCAAACTGCTTCTACATCCCGGTGTCCTGACTTAGGTCATCCCTCTCTATTGCGCTAATACCATCATTAATTAATGGAGTTACCCCTCCACCTTTTCCTAACGTCCTGTCCTTCCTAAATGCCATGCACCCTTCAATATTCAGGTACCAATCGATGTCGTCCTGCAGCCATGTCTCTGTAATGACTATCAGATCGTACTTATTTATTTCTATTTCTGCTCTCAGTTCATCTGTTTTGTTTTGAATGCTACGTGCATTCAAATACAGAGCCTTTAGTTTTGTCCTTTTATTATTATTGTAACCTCTAGCCTTATCTGTTGATTTATTCTTCGACTTGTATGCTCTGTCCCTTCCTGTAACAGTATGTTTATCATTTCCCTTTTAATACCTTTCTATCTTGCCTTGTCTCTACTCCTTGATTTACCATATCTTCCCAAATATGATCCCTTTCCCCCCACTATTCAGTTTAAAACCCTCTCTACTTCCCTAGTTATGTGGCTCGCTAGAACTCCAGCCCCAGCACTGTTCGGGTGTAGTCCATCCCAACGGTACAGCCACCACTTTCCCAGTATTGGTGCCAGTGCCCCAAGAACCGGAACCCACTTCTACCACAACAGTTGTTTTGCATGGAAGGTTGCTTGAAGTACGAGCTATAACGGGGCAATGGGGCATCTGGGACTTGGTTGAATGACAGGACCAACAATCAATCTCATTAACCAATGAGACTGAGGGACTGAGAAACAAACAGGAATAACGGAGAAAAAAATAGGATGAATTAGAGTCAAATCAAGTACAGAAAGAGAAATAGAGCGAGACAAAGAAAGTTTGCATTAAGAGAGAGAAAAAAAGAGACAAAAATTAAAAGCAAGGAAAAAATGTCAATTTTAATTTTGCATTTTAAAAATAGAACATAGAACATAGAACATACAGCACAGAACAGGCCCTTCGGCCCACAATGTTGTGCCGATCCTTTGTCCTCTGTCAAGGACAATTTAATCTATACCCCATCATTCTCCTTTATCCATATACCTATCCAAAAGCCTTTTGAAAGTCCCTAAAGTTTCTGACTCAACAACTTCCCCGGGCAAGGCATTCCATGCCTCGACCACTCTCTGGGTAAAGAACCTTCCCCTGACATCCCCCTTATATCTCCCACCCTTCACCTTAAATTTATGACCCCTTGTAACGCTTTGCTCCACCCGGGGAAAAAGTTTCTGACTGTCTACCCTATCTATTCCCCTGATCATCTTATAAACCTCTATCATGTCACCCCTCATCCTTCTCCTTTCTAATGAGAAGAGGCCTAGAATGTTCAGCCTTTCCTCTTAAGACTTATTCTCCATTCCAGGCAACATCCTGGTAAATCTCCTCTGCACCCTCTCCAAGGCTTCCACATCCTTCCTAAAATGAGGCGACCAGAACTGCACACAGTACTCCAAATGAGGCCTTACCAAGGTCCTGTACAGCTGCATCATCACCTCACGGCTCTTAAATTCAATCCCTCTGCTAATGAACGCTAACACCCCATATGCCTTCTTCACAGCCCTATCCACTTGAGTTGCAACTTTCAACGATCTATGCACATAGACCCCAAGGTCTCTCTGCTCCTCCACATGCCCAAGAACCCTACCGTTAACCCAGTATTTTGCATTCATGTTTGTCCTTCCAAAATGGACGACCTCACACTTTTCAGGGTTAAACTCCATCTGCCACTTTTCAGCCCAGCACTGCAACCTATCCAAGTCCCTTTGCAGACGACAATAGCCCTCCTCGGTATCCACAACTCCACCAACCTTTGTATCATCTGCAAATTTACTGACCCACCCTTCGACTTCCTCATCCAAGTCGTTAATAAAAATCACAAACAGGAGAGGACCCAGAACTGATCCCTGCGGCACGCCACTGGTAACTGGGCTCCAGGCTGAGTATTTACCATCTAAGACCACTCTCTGCCTTCTATCAGTTAGCCAATTCTTAATCCAACTGGCCACATTCCCCACTATCCCATGCCTCCTGACTTTCTCCATAAGTCTACCATGGGGGACCTTATCAAATGCCTTACTAAAATCCATGTACACCACATCCACTGGTTTACCCTCATCCACTTGCTTGGTCACCTGCTCAAAGAATTCAATCAGGCTTGTGAGGCAAGACCTACCCCTCACAAAACCGTGCTGACTGTCCCGAATCAAGCAGTGTCTTTCCAGATGCTCAGAAATCCTATCCCTCAGCACCTTTTCCATCAACTTGCCTACCACCGAAGTAAGACTAACTGGCCTGTAATTCCCAGGGTTGTTCCTATTCCCTTTCTTGAACAGGGGCACAACATTTGCCACCCTCCAATCACCTGGTACCACCCCCGTCAGCAGAGAAGATGAAAAGATCATTGCCAGCGGCTCTGCAATTTCATCCCTTGCTTCCCATAACATCCTTGGATATACCCCGTCAGGCCCGGGAGACTTGTCTATCTTCAAGTTATTCAAAAACCCCAACACATCTTCCCTCCTAACGAGCACTTCCTCGAGCTTACCAGTCTGCTTCCCACCGTCCTCTTCAGTAATACACCCCTTCTCATTCGTAAATACCGAAGAGAAGTACTCATTCAAAACCTCACTTATCTCTTCCGGCTCAACACACAGTCTCCCGCTATTGTCCTTGACCGGACCTATGGTCCCCTTAGTCATCCTCATATTTCTGACAAATCTCTAAGAATAATTTACTACCTGCAGGAATGAGATTCCACAATTTCAATTGTTTCCTTTCTGGCCCAGAGAGGTTGATTGGTGTTTCAAGAACATAAATCTCATCATTTAAAGACCTCTTACGCTGTCGAGTACCAGCCCTAACTTCCTGTGGCAAGTGCAATGAGTATTTAGGGCACAAACACTGCAAGTGCTACTGCAAGTGGTGCAAATTGTCCGGCGATTTGCGGCACCAGCCAACTCATGGGCTATCTCTTCCTCGCCACACATTGCTTGACAATTTACACATTAATAATGGCGGGCCCCATTAAACGCACCATTATTTTGTTGGCAAATTCTGGGCCATTATCAGGGAAAGAAGATGAAACAGTTTAAAGTTAGTGTACGCTGGGAAGATCTTTGCGTCTAATGGGGACAAGAAGTCGGTGCAAGGCCATAGCTGGATCATTGTCTTAACATGCTTGCCCCAAGCAACTTTATGGGTGACTTTTAATAATCTCAGCAATTTAAGAATAAGGAAAGGAAAGCTGATATTGCACTGTTGTTGGAGTATAGTTACTGTAGTCTCTCGATGGATTTAAATATGATGTTACTGAAACTCCCCTGTTAATTGCGAAGATGAATTAAGTGGTTCACTGGAAAATATTGATAGACTCATATTACAGCTGATTAACTCAAGCCCAAAGCCTGCAATTAGAGCTGCAGAGTCATAAGGGTTTAATTCAGCGTGTGTGACTGACCCAGTGATCATTTCCCATTGTCATGTGGAGACAAAATAGATCTTTGTCTACACATTCGAAACCAGCTGGGTGGAAAGAGCTGCCCAGTGCTTTAAAGAAAATGTGCACTTTATATAGGCTTAATATTACTGAGCAATTATGGCACATGAATACTTAATATGCCCCGATGAAATTACATTGTCCTAAATATGATAGTAACTAATATCCAATAAAGAATTGAGGACCAACCTCTTTGCCCAGAAAGTGATGAGAATGTGGAACTCGCTACCACAGGGAGTGTTTGATGTGCATTGCGTAGATGCAGTTAAGGAGCAACTAGATACACATGAGGGAGAAAGGAATAGAAGGATACGCTGATAGAGTGAGATGAAGTAAGCTCATATGGAGCATAAACACTGGCAGAGACCTATTGGGCTGAATGGCCTGTTTCTGTGCATAAAAATGGCTTAGCGTCTCTGTTTAAATATTAGATGTAGCCACTCTGTGATCATTTCGCATGAACGGATTGGGGGGGTGAAATTCATCTTGGCAGTAATGAGAAACAAGCAATAGCGCAGTGGCCGCCCATTTAATACTCCGCTCGATTTTCTTCTCCGTGAGTTATTGGGGGGAGTGTAAAACAGTTGCTGATGTGCTAAAGCCCATTTCGCCCCACTTTACACTTCTAAGCATAAGGCTTTGGCCCCTTTTATTCTTACAGCACTGTTGCCGATGGCAGCCCTGACGTTGGTGGAACACGAGGGAGTGTTGTTGCCTTCAGAGGTTCTCAGGCCCACCTCAGTAGGTGGGATGCCACGGCAGCCTAGGGTTGGGTTGCCACTGTGTTTTCTGGTGCAGGGGAAGAGAGGGAGATGGAAAGCAGCAAGAACATTTTTATAAAGACTAATCTCCTCGCTCAGAAATATGGCAAGGTACTTCACACAATGAAATACTTTTGATATGCAGTCACCAGAGTTCTTTAAGCAAAGGCTGAAGTCATGCTGTGCACAATATGGTCCCACAGACAGCAAGGCAGTGACATAATGCATAAGTGACCCAATGGGCTGGATTTCCTTATTCTGTCCCTACACAGTCCATTCTAACCTACTGCCCCTATTCTGCCATGACCCCAGCCGAGATTCCTGGATCAGACATTATTATCTATGTCATATCTGAATAAGCGCTTGTTTTGATGGGGTAATAACTGCTTTTGTTTCCAAGACCCCTTAAAACCTTCCTGTCAAAGAATAACAGAAGTAATACAAGAGAAGGGTCATTGCCACATTGCGCTTAATCCAGTGTTCAGTTAACAATATGCAACTGCCATACATATTTAATATGTTTATAGTGTGCTGCCAGCGAGCGCCTGCCAATGACCCCCAGGAGAATCCGACGGGATGGCTGATGTAGTACCAGAAGAGGTAGGATGCAAGAAAAAAGGGGCAAAAGAACCCTAAGACACAGCAGATTTCTTTTCACTGAAGGCCTCACGGGGATTGCCTCCATCGGAAGACTTCAGGGCCTTTCTGTTGCTACAATAACAACAACTTGCATTGATATGGCACCTTTAACAAAGTAAAGCATCCAAAGGCACTTCACAGGAATGATTATCAAACAAACTTTCACATCGAGCCACATAAGGCGATATTAGATCAGGCGAGGGTCAAAAAAGTGGGTTTTAAAGAAAGAAAGACTTGCATTTATATAGTGCCTTTCATGACCACTGAATGTCTCAACGTACTTTACAGCCAATGAAGTACTTTTTAAGTGTAGTCACTGTAGGAAACGCAGCAGCCAATTTATGCACAGCAAGCTCCCACAAACAACAATGTGTTAGTGAACAGATAGTCTGCTTTTGTGATGTTGATTGAGGGATAAATATTGGCCAGGGCACCTCCCCTGCTCTTCTTAAAATAGTGCCATGGGATCTTTATGTCTACTTAAGAGGGAAGGCAAGACTTTGATCATCTAAAAGATAGCACCTCTGACAGTGCTGCACTCCCTCCGTATAGTGTCTGTGGAATTCACTACCCCAGAGTGCAGTGGATGCTGGGACATTGAGTAAATTTAAGGAGGAGATAGACAGATTTTTAATTAGTAAATGTTATGGAGGACGGGCGGTTGAGATGAGATCAGCCATGATCGTATTGAATGGCAGAGCAGGCTCGAGGGGCTGAATTGCCTATTCCTGCTCCTAGTTCTTATGACCACTGGGTGACAACTACAATTTGTTATGCTCAAGTCCTGGAGAGGAACTTGAACTCATAACCGTTGGCTCAGAGACAACAGTGCGACCAACTGAGCCACAGCTGATACTACAAGGAGAGAGGGAGAGATAGAGAGCTGAAGAGGTTCAGGGAGAGAATTCCACAGCGTAGGGCCAAAGCAGATGAAGACACGGCTGCCAGTGGTGGAAAGATTAAACTGAGGAATTGAAGGAGCACAGCTCATGTACTGCTATCAGGATTCACCTGTCACACTGGGGAGCAGCAGTAAGATGGCAAAAGAGGGAAATGGGCCAGGAACCCAGGTGCCACCTCCCTGTCAGCATTATGCAGTGGGAGGGGAAGGGGCAGCAAACCTGGGGGACGGGGAGGGGGAGGACATTGATGCCAAGATGGCTAGTGGTAGGTGCCAACACCCGACTGTCTGTGTTATTTTTGCTGCTAAATTCCCACGACATTTAGGGTATAATACTCGAGGAACATTCACATCAACAGATTTATAAACAAAGATTATCCAAGGACTTTCCATGAAGAAGAAACTCCATTAAATCATTAACTTGATGATCTCTGGCGGCAAACTGGCCCTAATGGTGCCTGCTAATTAGTATTGAACTCATTGCCGTCTGATAGCATGCACTCATGTTGCCTGCACACTGGACTCAGAATACCTGACTTCAGCTTGTTGACAGTTTTATCTCTTTTCCAGTCTTAGGCCCTTTAAACTTTGCCCTTTGCCCATAGAGCTATTTAACGAAGGGATCTGGTGTAACTTGAAACAAAGATTTATATTTGTATCATACTGTATCGGGTCGCAAACATTTCCAAAGTGCTTCACACACAAAAGAATTATTTTATATTGGCAAATCTGGCAGCCATTTTGCACACAAGATCCCACAGGCATCAAGGACCAATTTAATTCATTCAGGTGGTGCAGGGTTGAGTGGGGTGGGAATATTGGCCACGATTAAGGGGGAACTCTCTGCTCTTCTTCCAGTTGTGCCACAGCATCTTTAATATCTGTACCAGCAGGATAGGCAGACATGACCTGTCAGGCCTCACGTGAGCTGACAGCACCTCCAACAATGTGGCACTCCCACAGGCCTGCACCACAGCCTGGGCCCAGATTATGCGTTCCGCCAACAAACTAGACTCTGTGTTGGGAGAAAGATTTGAAATGAAAATAAAGCTTTTGGCCAATGCTGTATTCTTTTACAGTGCTATGGAATGAACTAAAACTAAAATGAAAAGAAATCGGGTGACAAATTACAAGCCACTCATGTGAGTAACTATAAGGGGTGGCAGTGGCGTAGTGGTATTGTCACTGGACTAGTAACCCAGAGACCCAGGGTATTGCTCTGGGGACATGGGCTCAAATCCCACCACAGCAGAAGGTGGAATTTGAATTCAATTTTAAAAATCTGGAATTAAAAAGCTAGTCTATTGATGGTCATGAAACCATTGTCGATTGTAAAAACCCATCTGGTTCACTAATGTCCTTTAGGGAAGGAAATCTGCTGTCCTTAGCTGGTCTGGCCTACATGTGACTCCAGACCCACAGCAATGTGGTCGACTCTTACATGCCCTCTGAAATGGCCTAGCAAGCCACTCAGTTAGGGCAATTAGGGATGGGCAATAAATGCTGGCCTGGCCAGCGACGCCCACATCCCATGAATGAATGAATTAAAAAAAAGAAAGAAAACAGCTTACCTTGAATTAAACATGTTTTGTCATTTATTCATTTTTGCCATTTCTCCAGGGTATATTTAAATGTAAATCATTTCTGATTTTCTGATCTATTACCTTGTAAAATTGCTTCCTGATCAAATAATCTTGTTAATTTATCTCTACTAACACAACAATACACAGTAGTTGCAAAGGGAAATGTTTAATTCATATAAGTAATTTTTTTTTTTAAAGATGATTTATTCCTTCAAATGAACAAATCTGTGGAACTTCCTGGCTGGATTATCCCCTACAAGGAGCTGATTTTCCAGTATGTGTTGGCAGCAAGGGGGCATTGCCCACTGGCTATAGATGTTGAGTGATTTTCCAATAAGCATAATCAGAATGTAAAATTTCTCACTGCCAGTGTGAAACATTTTTCACCACCAGTGTGTAATGTTTTTCACTGCCAGTGTATAACACTTCTCAACACCAGTGTGTAAAATGTCTCACTGCCAGTATGTTACGTTTCTCAATGCCAGTGTGTAACACTTCTCAACACCAGTGTGTAAAATTTCTCACAGCCAGTGTGTTATGCTTCTCACTACCAGTGCGTAACACTTCTCAATGCCAGTGTGTAAAATTTCTCACTGTCAGTGTGCAACATTTCTCATTCTCACTGCCAGTGTATAACACTTCTCAATGCCAGTGTGTAATGTTTCTCACTGCCAATGTGTAAAGTTTCTCACTGCCAGTGTGTAAAATATCTCACTGCCAGCGTGTAACAGCTCTCATTCTCACTGCCAGTTCATAATGCTTCTCACTGTTACTGTGTAACATTTCTCACTGCTAGTGTTTAACACTTCTCACCATCAGTGTATAATACTTTTCACTGCCAGTGTTTAATGCTTCTCACAGCCAGTGTTTAACCCTTCTCACTGCCAGTATGTACTTGGCAAGTTTGCCCTGAGAGAATATGTGCCAGCATTGCCAAAGTGGTTGTGCAATTGATGGGCATTGAGCAATCCAGCAAACAAAGAAATAACTTGCATTTATCTGGCATCCTATCACATGGCGAGGACGTCCCACAGTGACTCATATTCCCAACAAATTCTTTTTGAATTGCAGTCATAGCTGTTAGGGAGATAAACAGGGCAGTCAATTTGTACAAGGCCAACTCCCGCAATTGGCAAATGAGATGATTGGCTAATTAATCTGTTTTTGGTTGTGTTGGTTGAGGGAGGAATGTTGGCCAAGACTTCTCCAAATGGAATCTTGCACAGCATTTACCTGGATCTAGAACAGGCAGACAAGCCTTAGTTTGGCATCTCATCCGAAAGAAACACCTCCAATAACACAGCAGCACCCTCAATATTGCCTGCGTGTCAGTCTCTGTTGGAGCTCAAGGCCTCTTGTGCGTCTTAAAATGTCAAACTCTCAATCAGTGATGAGAGTTTTATGGACTGAGCCAAGATGACCTTCAGTAGCTTTTCCACCACATTCCATATTTTGTTGCATGAACTATAATCAGGTTAGTCAGTATGTACATGCTGAGCACCTGCTGTGTTGGTGCTTATAATCAGTAATTATAAATGCAGTTAAAATGAGTTGAAATCGAACCTATGCAGCACTAATAGTGAACAAGTTAATTATGCCCATTATTTTAACCAACCCCAGTAAAGGGTTTGCACCCATGCTTTGCCACAATAGTACATAGAGGAATTTTATTTGAATGCACTAACACTTTCCTTACTAATATTACAAAGCATAATTTCAATCCAAAAGAATTATAACCCACCATGAGGCTTACACTGACTGAACATAGAATAACATAGAAATTATAAGACTGAAACAGGCTGTTGGAGCCAAACAGGCCACGTGAGCAGTAACTCTAATCTCATGGGCTGGATTTTCAGCCCCAGGCAGCTGGAAGCTAAAAAGAGCCCCGCCTGCTGGCTTGCCTGTTCCCCGGCTCCATCCTGCCTCCAGGCCATTTTTGTGGAGGTGGGATCAAGAGCAGGCAGGGCTACCAGCCTGTATGTGGTGGGTAGCCTATCAGGCTCCTTAAGGCAAATTAAAGGAGGCCGACTGGAATTTTCCAGTCGGCCTCCAGATTCCTGCAGGTGGGAGGGGGCATTGTAGATGGCTTGAGGTGTCCTCCTGGCAGCAGGCCAAGGGGCCAGCACTACAGGCAGGCCTAGAGGCCCTGCCTGCCTGCCTGAGGACAGGAGCAGCTGCAGGCCAACCTGTAGAGGGGTTCCCCTCCCCTCCCCCCCCCACCCCCCCCCCACTCCCACTCCCCGCACAACGGTGGCCTGGCTGTAAAAGCCATTTATTTCTTTAGATTTGAACAAGTTGGGGAGAGAGTGCCTCCATATTGAAGCACCCTCTCTCTTACTTACTTTCTATTGCAGACTGCTGCTGCTTTCAAGCTGGAAGGCCTCTGATTGGCCCACCAGCTTAGCGAGCCTACCTGCCATCGCTAATTGGATGGTGAACCTGTCTCCAGGCCAATTAAGGGGACACCCCGTGAAAATCACAATGAGTGACTGTTTCCCCCTCAGGGCAGATTCAGCAACCGGAAACAGTCCCCACCACTGTTTCCAGCCCCTGGATGGAAAATCTTGCCCCATGTACCTACCTGCTACCTTTATTCACCGTCCCTTCAAACTATTCTTAAATGTTCTCTGCTTCAATCATTAATGTTGGAAGTGAATTCCCCAGCTTGGCAACCCTTTGTGTAAAAACAAAATTCTGCTGCTTTCTATCCTAAATCACTTACGTTTAATTTTACCTCAGTGTCCTCTAGACCACTTATCAATGGAAATATTCTGTTTCTTTATACTTTGTCCCTTCCTTTCATAATTTTAAACACTTCTTTCAAATCATCCTGTAACTTCCCGTTCTAACGAAAACAGAGCCAATTTTTCATCTTTATTCATATTTGCATTTCCTCCTATCAGGCAGTATCCTGGTGAATTTGCATTGCATCCTCTTGAAAACATCAACATCCTTTGGTGTGGAGCCCAAAACTGCACACAGTACTGTAACTAACTACGGTCTGATTAATGAGAACAGAAAGTGCTGGAAATACTCAGCATGTCTGGCAGCATCTATGTAGAGAGAAACAGAGTTAATGTTTCAGGTCTGTGACCTTTCATCAGAATTGGCAAAAGTTAGAAATGTAACAATCTTTGAGCAAGTGAAAGGGGGGAGTGGGGGAAGAAGAACAAGAAGGAAGGACTGTGATAGGATGGAGGGGGCGAGAGATTAAATGACAAATGTCATGGAACAGAATGCAAATGGAGTGCTAAATAGTTGTACTGAAAGACAAAGCACGAGACCAGAGAGAGTGTTAATGGCAAAATAGTGAACAGCTCTGTCCAAAAACAAAAACATGAAAAATAGGTTTAAGACCAGCACATGGTTAAAAAATAAAAAAAATATATATATATTGAAATTATTGAACTCAATATTGAGTCCATAAGGCTGTAGAGTGGCTAATTGGAAGATGAGATGCTATTCCTTGAGCTTGCGTTGATGTTCACTGGAACACCGCAGCAGGCCGAGGACAGAAATGTGGGCATGGGAACAAGGTGGTGAATTAAAATGGCAAGCAAGGCCTAATTAAGGTGGCTTTTTCAATGTCCTTATCTGTTGTTAACATGCTGTTTATCCATCCCCCCTCCCCTCCCCTCCCCCTCCCCCTCCCGAGTATCTGGACTTCAGCCATGGCTCAGTTGGCAGCAATCTTACCTCTGAGTCAGAAGGTTGTGGATTCAAGTCCCACTTCAAGACTTGAACACAAATGTCAAAAAGGTACAGTGTTGAGGGATTGCTGCACTGTTAGAGTTGCTGCCTTTTGGATGAGATGTTAAACAGAGGCCCTATCTCCTCTCTCAAGTGGATGTGAAAGATTTCATGGCACTATTTTGAAGATTTGCAGGCGGGTTATCTCTGGTTTCCTGGCCAATATTTATTCATCCTGCAATCAACATCACAAACACAGATTATCAGGTCATTATCACATTGCTGTTTGTGGGAGCTTGCTGTGCTCAAATTGGCCGCTGCGTTTCAACATTATGACACTGAGTACATTTCTGAAGTACTTAATTGGCTGTAAAGCACTTTGGGATGTCCTGTAGTTGTGAAAGGCGTTATACACTTGCAGGCTTTTCTTTCTGCTCGCCTCCACAGCAACAAGACTACCTCATTCCGGGTTGTGTACTTGTAAACAAATGTATTGCATCACACTTTCTGCCATCTTTTCACCCATTCCCCCAAACTTATTACTATCCCTTTGCATTTTCCTACGGTCTTCAGAATTATTTACTATGCCTCCTATTTCAGCATCATCTGCTGCAGTTCAAGGAGAAAGCCAGCTTCTCAGGGGAAACTTGCGATAGGCAGTAAATGTGGGATTTGCCCATGATGTCTGTACCCCGATAATGAATGTCTAGATATATATATATAAAAACAAGATATGGGGCAGAATTTTACTAGCCCCTGGGTGGAAGGCTCGGCGGAAGGGGGGGGGGCAGTAAAATGTTGGGGAGCCATGTCAAGATGGCTGCCTGACATAGTTTCGCCACTAGCGGTGGGACCTGAAGCGTAGCTTCTGCCTGCCGACCAGAGGTTACATAAGGGGCCATTTGAGGGGCCGCCTTTTGAACATGGGTATCGTGATTGTCCCTCTGTCACTCCCAAGTCTCATGTACAGAACCACTATCATCACAGACCCATGAAAACCCTGGGCCTAAATAGACATCTATCATCAAGTGACTCGCGTCCTACAAGCTAAATGAGTAGTGGTCCAATGGGTCTTCACTCTTCTGCAATTATCTGACCTGATTACGCAGTGGTGCCCAGCTGGTCTATGGAAACTGGCACTTGATGGCAAATTTGAATAGGAAGGGACGTAGGGTTTCAAATCCTTCAGGATTGTCCCGGAGTCTCCAGGAATTGAAGATTAATCTTCAGGACACTGCTGCGAGCAATCCTGGAGAAAAATAATAGGGGCATTAAAAAAATGTTTTTTCTCTCTTTGAACACTTTGGCTTATTACTTATAAGAGAAACACTGGAGGTAGAAAAAAGGGCAGTTTAACTAATGCTGAGAATCACACATTCAGGTGACAAAGAGTCTGTTTGCTTCTCAATTGGCTTAAAAAAGGTGACACGTCACAGGGCTGGGGTGATGGGGGGAGGGGGCGGGTGGAGGGGGGGTGGTGCCCTGTTGGTAGACCAATGGAGGCAGGGCAGTGGGAGATGAGTGGTCCTGAGAGAAAACCTCCCAGGGATATGTCAAACCAGAGTAACACCAGAGGGGAGCGCACTGAAGTTGTTCTCTCCAGACTTGCATATTTAGATGACAAGAGACAGAAAGTATCTCAAGGTCTCAGATTACTGAAGGCTCATTTGATGCTGGGCAACCTGCCTTCAGCTGTTACATAGGGACATCGTGACCTTATATCACATTATGCAAGTCAGCTGAACAGGTTTGTTGCCTCGTAACTGCTGATTACATGCCTGCCGTGTGCCATCCTTTTTTTTTAACCAAACACAGGGATGTTGCCACATCCTGTCACCTTCTGTACAATGAAGTGTCACTCGACGACCTTTACTGGTTCTTGTGTCACTGACTTTTGTGCTTCTCCCAGCTTTCTATGCACCTAGAGGCTCCTGTATTTCACACAAACCTCATGCTCTGTTACCTTACTTCAGAGTGTGCAGAAGCCAGCCAGAAATATGCAAAGTGCCAAAACGTTAAAATAGAATGTCAAGTAACTTTCCCTTATCCTTTAGAAATGGCTTTCCATTCATCAGAGAAGTGATAATGGAAAATTTGAACGCTGTCACATTTATGATGGCAACCAAGATGCCAGCTAAAAAAAAACCAAATCACAGTGTTGTCAGTCTTTTATTGCTATATGTGTCATTTTAAGCACAGTGGAGACTGGGTAGCAATCTAGAATCACAAGCAGCACACTCACTAATCAAAAATAAACACTTGCATTTATGTTGCGTCTTATCACATCATCAAAGGAAGTCATGGAAGCATTGAAATGAGTCAAATGACCTGTTAGTGTGACATATATTCCTGGAGAGTCTTGTTGCAGCACAGTTGCATGCTTGTTTTCCATGGCCTCACTCCTCCCCATCTCTGTAACCTCTTCCAGTCCCACAACCCTTTGAGATCTCTGCACTCCTCCAGTCCTGGCCTTTTGCACGTCCCCTATTTTATTCCCTCCTCCATTGGTGTCCGTGCCTTCAACTGCCAAGACCCAAGCTCTGAGATTCCCTCCCTAAACCTCTCGGCATCTCTAACACTAAGTCCTCCTTTAAGATGCTCCTTAAAATCTAAAATAAAAGCAAAATACTGTGGATGCTGGAAATCTGAAATAAAAACATAAAGTGCTGGAAATACTCAGCAGGTCTGGCAGCAGGGTTAACAGAGTTAAGGTTTCAGGTCTGTGACCAGCTCTGATGAAAGGTCACAGACCTGAAACGTTAACACGATTTCTCTTACAGATGCTGCCAGACCTGCTGAGTATTTCCAGCACTTTCTGTTTTTACTCCTTAAAAGCTACCTCTTTGACCAAGCTTTTGGTCAAATGTTTTCTTGATAACCCCTCCTGTGAAGTGCCATGGGGTGTTTTACTCAGTTAAAGGCCACTCAGCTCCTGACCTCATTACAGCCTTGGTTCAAACACGGACAAAAGAGCTGAACTCAAGAGGTGAGGTGAGAGTGACTGCCCTTGACATCAAGGCAGCATTTGACCGAGTATGGCATCAAGGAGCCCTAGCAAAACTGGAGTCAATGGGAATCAGGGGGAAAACTCTCTGCTGGTTGGAGTCATACCTAGCGCAAAGGAAGATGGCTGTGGTTGTTGGAGGTCAATCATCTGAGCTCCAGGACATCACTGCAGGAGTTCCTTAGGATAGTGTCCTCGGCCCAACCATCTTCAGCTGCTTCATCAATGACCTTCCTTCAATCATAAGGTCAGAAGTGGGGATGTTTGCGGATGATTGCACAATGTTCAGCTCCATTCGTTACTCCTCAAATACTGAAGCGGTCCGTGTAGAAATGCAGCAAGACCTGGACAATATCCAGGCTTGGGCTGATAAGTGGCAAGTAACATTTGCGCCACACAAGTGCCAGGCAATGACCATCTCCAACAAGAGAGAATCTAACCATCTCCCCTTGACATTCAATGGCATTACCATCGCTGAATCCCCCACTATCAACATCCTAGGGGTTACCATTGACCAGAAACTGAACTGGAGTAGCCATATAAATACCATGGCTACAAGAGCAGGTCAGAGGCTAGGAATCCTGAGGCGAGTAACTCACCTCCTGACTCCCCAAAGCCTGTCCATCATCTACAAGGCACAAGTCAGGAATGTGATGAACACTCTCCAATTGCCTGGATGGGTGCAGCTCCAACAACACTCAAGAAGCTCGACAACATCCAGAACAAAGCAGCCCGCTTGATTGGCACACCTTGCACAAACATTCACTCCCTCCACCACCGACGCACAGTGACAGCAGTGTGTACCATCTACAAGATGCACTGCAGCAATGCACCAAGGCTCCTTAGACAGAACATTCTAAACCCGCGACCTCTACCACCTCGAAGGACAAGAGCAGCAGATGCATGGGAACATCACCACCTGCAAGTTCCCGTCCAAGTCACACACCATCCTGACTTGGAACTATATCGCCGTTCCTTCACTGTCGCTGGGTCAAAATCCTGGAACTCCCTTCCTAACAGCACTGTGGGTGTACCTACCTCACATGGACTCAGCGGTTCAAGAAGGCAGCTCACCACCACCTTCTCAAGGGCAATTAGGGATGGGCAATAAATGCTGACCTAGTCAATGACACCTACATCCCAAGAATGAATTTAAAAAAGGCACTTTATAAATGCAAATTGTTGTTGTTGTTGTTGTTGTTGAGTAGGAAGATGGCTAGGAAAGTGACAGATTCATGATTTATGTTTAAACGAGCAGTGAATATATGTTTCCAATAAATGGCGAAGAATAAGTAAAGCTTTTGATCACGAGGGAGGTCAGACCAAGGAGGCCTTTACTGCCCAGACAGTAATCTGATGGAGTGGACCACTTGCCGGTTCGAGGATTCAATAGATTTTCATCCCATTGATTCTAGTCTGGAACCTTCAGGTGCAGTGGGGTTGAAAGGATAGGGATAGTTGGACAAGGACATGCAGATATATTTCATTTTATATATATCTACATAGACTATACAGCACAGAAACAGGCCATTTGGCCCAACTAGTCTGTGCTGTGTTTATAGTCCCATTTTTTTTTTAGAACATTACAGCGCAGTACAGGCCCTTCAGCCCTCGATGTTGCGCCGTCCTGTGAAACCATCTGACCTACACTATTCCATTTTCATCCATATGTCTATCCAATGATCACTTAAATGCCCTTAAAGTTGGCGAGTCTACTACTGTTGCAGGCAGGGCGTTCCACGCCCCTACTACTCTCTGTGTAAAGAAACTACCTCTGACATCTGTCCTATATCTATCACCCCTCAATTTAAAGCTATGTCCCCTCGTGTTTGCCATCACCATCCGAGGAAAAAGACTCTCACTATCCACCCTATCCAACCCTCTGATTATCTTAGTGGTGTCCTGATCAATATTCCTTCTCCAACCAATTTGTTTGTTGATTTTATCTGCCTCATCTCAGCCTTTCAGCATATCTTTCTATTCCCTTTTCTCTCATGTATTTGTCTCGTTTCCTTTTCAAAGCAACTAAACTATTTGCTTCAACCATTTCCAGTGGTAGCGAGTTCCACATCCTAACCACTCTCTGTAACTCAGTGCTAACGGTATCAGGTCATGGATGAAAGATGAAAAGTCACGACCTGAAACGTTAACTCTGCTTCTCTCTCCACAGACGCTGCCTGACCTGCTGAGTATTCCCAGCATTTTGTGTTTTTGTATCGGGTCACTGTGCTGTGTAAATCTGATCTTACACCTGGTTGGAAAAGCCCCTTGTTTAAGAAGGGTAGCAGGGATAATCCAGGTAATTATAGACCGGTGAGCCTGACGTCAGTGGTAGGGAAGCTGCTGGAGAAGATACTGAGGGATAGGATCTATTCCCATTTGGAAGAAAATGGGCTCATCAGTGATAGGCAACATGGTTTTGTGCAGGGAAGGTCATGTCTTACCAACTTAATAGAATTCTTTGAGGAAGTGACAAAGTTGATTGATGAGGGAAGGGCTGTCGATGTCATATACATGGACTTCAGTAAGGCGTTTGATAAGGTTCCCCATGGCAGGCTGATGGAGAAAGTGAAGGCGCTTGGGGTCCAAGGTGTACTAGCTAGATGGATAAAGAACTGGCTGGGCAACAGGAGACAGAGAGTAGCAGTAGAAGGGAGTTTCTCAAAATGGAGACGTGTGACCAGTGGTGTTCCACAGGGATCCGTGCTGGGACCACTGTTGTTTGTGATATACATTAATGATTTGGAGGAAAGTATAGGTGGACTGATTAGCAAGTTTGCAGACGACACTAAGATTGGTGGAGTAGCAGATAGTGAAGGGGACTGTCAGAGAATACAGCAGAATATAGATAGATTGGAGAGTTGGGCAGAGAAATGGCAGATGGAGTTCAATCAGGGCAAATGCGAGGTGATGCATTTTGGAAGATCCAATTCAAGAGTGAACTATACAGTAAATGGAAAAGTCCTGGGGAAAATTGATGTCCAGAGAGATTTGGGTGTTCAGGTCCACTGTTCCCTGAAGGTGGCAACGCAGGTAAATAGAGTGGTCAAGAAGGCATACGGCATGCTTTCCTTCATCGGACGGGGCATTGAGTACAAGAGTTGGCAGGTCATGTTACAGTTGTATAGGACTTTGGTTCGGCCACATTTGGAATACTGCGTACAGTTCTGGTCGCCACATTATCAAAAGGATGTGGATGCTTTGGAGAGGGTGCAGAGGAGGTTCACCAGGATGTTGCCTGGTATGGAGGGCACTAGCTATGAAGAGAGGTTGAGTAGATTAGGATTATTTTCATTAGAAAGACGGAGGTTGAGGGGGGACCTGATTGAGGTGTACAAAATCATGAGAGGTATAGACAGGGTGGATAGCAAGAAGCTTTTTCCCAGAGTGGGGGTTTCAATTACTAGAGGACACGAGTTCAAAGTGAAAGGGGAAAAGTTTAGGGGGGATATGCGTGGAAAGTTCTTTACGCAGAGGGTGGTGGGTGCCTGGAACACATTGCCAGCGGAGGTGGTAGATGCGGGCACGATGGAGTCTTTTAAGATGTATCTAGACAGATACATGAATGGGCAGGAAGAAAAGAGATACAGAAGCTTAGAAAATAGGCGACATGTTTAGAGAGAGGCTCTGGATCGGCGCAGGCTTGGAGGGCCGAAGGGCCTGTTCCTGTGCTGTAATTATCTTTGTTCTTTGTTCTTTGTTCTTTGAAGCAGCCCTAACTTTTTGTTGATCCATAATTAGACTCTTTCTTTGGTACCTGAATAGTGATGGGTTACATTGTGGATAAGCTCCACAATGAGGTGATCCAATAAATTCACAAATAAGTACAAATCACAGAAAACCATTTGCATTATTGATGCAACTCAATCCTTTCAGAATTCGCCTTTGCCAGTTCGTATCATTTAAACAAAATGGGGTCTAGGTGGGATGACATTCCTTGACTTATGCTCAAAGGATCTGGATCTTTGTCGACTACTAGTTTAAGTTTTCAATACTGATCAGGAAATAAACTGATATTCAAAAATGTAACTTGTGGCATGTTTCTTGCTGATCAACATATACCTGGCTTATGACTGCAAGTGGGAGAACTCCATTAATATTTAACACTTTTTCTTATTCATTTGAGGGATTGAGTGTTTCTGGCTAGGCTGGCATTTCTTACCCTTGAATGGAGTGCCTTGCTAGACCATTTTGGAGGGTATTTTAAGAGTCAACAACATTGCTGTGGGTCTGGAATCACAGGTAGGTCAAAACAGGTGAGAGTGGCAGATTTCCTTCCCTAAAGGACATTAGTGAACCACGTGGGCTGATATAACAATGGTCTCATGGTCATCATTAGACTAGCTTTTTATTTTCAGATTTATTAATTGACTTCATATTTCACCATCTATGGTGGGATTTGAACCCATGTTCCCAGAGCATTAGTAAATACTCTGGATTATGAGCCCAGTGACATTACCACTATGCCATCACCTTCCCCCCAGAACACTTAGCATTCCTCAATATGAAGAGTGTGTGGCATGCCTGCCCTCCTTCTCAATATAAATGATGGATTGGATGTTCATCAAATGTCAGGGCATCAGTGCTTGGGGTCAGCCAGAGTCTTAGACAATCAGGTTGTGAGACTTCACAGCAACAAATGCCAGAGAAAATTTGCTATGGGCTGTTAATTCCAGCAGGTTGTGGAGAGATGAAGGAGCAGTGGTTGTCAACTTGGGTCTCACCAGCTCTGTACTATATACACAAGAATAATCTGACAATAATATTGCCATAAAACATCCTACTTACTGCACCCATTTGAAGTTTGGATCAGCTTTTGTTTTCATCCAGTGATGTTTTGCTTTTAAATTTGCTCAGACAACTTCATTTTCAAACTCACAGCAAGAGCAAGACCGAATTAAAATCTGTCTGGAATTCTTTCTCCACTGGTTGTTAAGGCCCTGTCTGTTTCTTCCTATTATTATTCAACATCTCACAGACCTATTCAAAGATGAGAAGGGAGTCCTCACCAGTGGTGTCCTGATCAATATTCCTTCTCCAACCAATTTGTTTGTTGATTTAGGAACATAAGAACAGGAAGCGGCCACTCAGCCCCTTAAGTCTGTTCCACTATTCAATTAAATCATGGCTGATCTGTATCTTAATTCCATTTAGCTGCCTTGGTGCCATATCCTTTCATCCCCTCATGTAAGAAAAAAACTATCTATCTCAGTTTTGAAATGTTCATTTGACCCTCAGCCTCGGAGAGAGATTCGGATTCCCAATACCCTCTGTGTGAATAACTGGTTCCTGAAATCAGCCCTGAACAGCCTAACTCTAATTTTAAGCTAACACCCCCCTGTTCTGGACTCCCTCCCCTGCCACCAGAGAAAATCTTACTTCCAGTGACCCTATCAGAAGCTTGCGGAATCCTGTTGTGATGGAGGATGACTACCATGTTTGTCGACATAACACTGCACCTCAGTATAACTCAGTGGAGGTGAAATGATTTGAACCATTTGAGAGACCTGACAAGTGATATATAAATGCGAGACTTGTTTTTTTTGCATTTTGCAAACATTAATCAGAATTTTCTGAAACTATATGCCTCGCCTTGAAATTACCGATAATGAGGAATATTCTGAGTTTTCTACCTCCACATTGCATCTTGAGATGAGGTGAAACTTTTATTGGAGCTCTGCTCCTGGATGAACGTGTTTACGATCGGTACACAAAATAACGATAGCACATTCAGCCTCAAGTAAAACTTCAATATCAGACTGATTTCTTTCACTGTTCAACCACAAATTGAATTTTGTGCAGCCTGAGCCTCGGCATATTAATTTACAATTAGGGAAATTAAGTTCTTCCCTGCATTTAGATAATTGCAAAGTCTGGAGTCTGAGTTTCACTTGTTCCTTTGCCATTTCATAGGAAGCCAGACAAGTTCAACTCTGGAGGAACATATGAACAATCACGGACAGGAAAAGACCCTCCAGCCCATCCAGCTTACCCCACTCAATAGGGATACCTTGTACATTACTATATAGACACTCTCCACCCCTCCAAAAGCTTGTGATTTCCTGGGAGAGGCAGAAGAAACAGATAGAAACCCAGGCCAATTTAGGTGGGGGTGGGGGAGAGGGTGGGTGGGGTGAAATATGGGAAGTCCCTCTCTGACAGGCAATTGGAACAGGTCCAGGAGACCTTTCTGGCCCTGGAAGAGTGGGAGAATTTGGGAGAAACATGAAATTCAGGAGACCCAGTAGGATGGTAGGATGCATTGATGTGTAGCAGCTTTTTCGGGAGCAGCGTGTGAGCGAGTGAGCAGCTGGGAAAGTCAGTTTGAAAGTAAATTTAATTTCCTATTGTTTTTCGGCGGAGGCCAGGGGGCTGCTGGGTAAGTAAAACACTATATATTTGGGCGGTTTAAAATAACTTTCCTTTCAGTGCAGCAGCTTTTTCGGGAGCAGCGTGTGAGCGAGTGAGCAGCTGGGAAAGCCAGTTTGAAAGTAAATTTAATTTCCTATTGTTTTTCGGCGGAGGCCAGGGGGCTGCTGGGCAAGTAAAACACTATATATTTGGGCGGTTTAAAATAACTTTCCTTTCAGTGCAGCAGCTTTTTCGGGAGCAGCGTGTGAGCGAGTGAGCAGCTGGGAAAGTCAGTTTGAAAGTAAATTTAATTTCCTTTTGTTTTTCGGCGGAGGCCAGGGGGCCGCTGGGTAAGTAAAACACTATATATTTGGGCGGCTTAAAATAACTTTCCTTTCAGTGCAGCATCTTTTTCGGGAGCAGCGAGTGAGCAGCTGGGAAAGTCAGTTTGAAAGTAAATTTAATTTCCTTTTGTTTTTCGGCGGAGGCCAGGGGGCTGCTGGGTAAGTAAAACACTATATATTTGGGCGGTTTAAAATAACTTTCCTTTCAGTGCAGCAGCTTTTTCGGGAGCAGCGTGTGAGCGAGTGAGCAGCTGGGAAAGCCAGTTTGAAAGTAAATTTAATTTCCTTTTGTTTTTCGGCGGAGGCCAGGGGGCTGCTGGGTAAGTAAAACACTATATATTTGGGCGGTTTAAAATAACTTTCCTTTCAGTGCAGCAGATTTTTCGGGAGCAGCATGTGAGCGAGTGAGCAGCTGGGAAAGTCAGTTTGAAAGTAAATTTAATTTCCTATTGTTTTTCGGCGGAGGCCAGGGGGCTGCTGGGTAAGTAAAACACTATATATTTGGGCGGTTTAAAATAACTTTCCTTTCAGTGCAGCAGCTTTTTCGGGAGCAGCGTGTGAGCGAGTGAGCAGCTGGGAAAGTCAGTTTGAAAGTAAATTTAATTTCCTTTTGTTTTTCGGCGGAGGCCAGGGGGCCGCTGGGTAAGTAAAACACTATATATTTGGGCGGTTTAAAATAACTTTCCTTTCAGTGCAGCATCTTTTTCGGGAGCAGCGAGTGAGCAGCTGGGAAAGTCAGTTTGAAAGTAAATTTAATTTCCTTTTGTTTTTCGGCGGAGGCCAGGGGGCTGCTGGGGAAGGAAAACACTATATATTTGGGTGGCTTAAAATAACTTTCCTTTCAGTGCAGCAGATTTTTCGGGAGCAGCGTGTGAGCGAGTGAGCAGCTGGGAAAGTCAGTTTGAAAGTAAATTTAATTTCCTTTTGTTTTTCGGCGGAGGCCAGGGGGCTGCTGGGTAAGTAAAACACTATATATTTGGGCGGTTTAAAATAACTTTCCTTTCAGTGCAGCAGCTTTTTCGGGAGCAGCGTGTGAGCGAGTGAGCAGCTGGGAAAGTCAGTTTGAAAGTAAATTTAATTTCCTTTTGTTTTTCGGCGGAGGCCAGGGGGCTGCTGGGTAAGTAAAACACTATATATTTGGGCGGTTTAAAATAACTTTCCTTTCAGTGCAGCAGCTTTTTCGGGAGCAGCATGTGAGCGAGTGAGCAGCTGGGAAAGTCAGTTTGAAAGTAAATTTAATTTCCTATTGTTTTTCGGCGGAGGCCAGGGGGCTGCTGGGTAAGTAAAACACTATATATTTGGGCGGTTTAAAATAACTTTCCTTTCAGTGCAGCAGCTTTTTCGGGAGCAGCGTGTGAGCGAGTGAGCAGCTGGGAAAGTCAGTTTGAAAGTAAATTTAATTTCCTTTTGTTTTTCGGCGGAGGCCAGGGGGCCGCTGGGTAAGTAAAACACTATATATTTGGGCGGTTTAAAATAACTTTCCTTTCAGTGCAGCAGCTTTTTCGGGAGCAGCGAGTGAGCAGCTGGGAAAGTCAGTTTGAAAGTAAATTTAATTTCCTTTTGTTTTTCGGCGGAGGCCAGGGGGCTGCTGGGTAAGTAAAACACTATATATTTGGGCGGTTTCTGAACCCGAGACACCACACTTGTAGTGTCTCCCACCCGCCCTCCTCCTCTAACCAAAAAAAAGGACTCGGTGGGGTGTTTGTAAGGTAAGGCTTTTTCGATTTCTCTGGTTTTATTGTGATTGGTAAAAACTTTTCGTTCCTTTTTCATTGAACTAAGTTTAAACTTAAGATTAAAAATGGCAGGAGATCTCAGACCCGTATCATGCTCCTCTTGCTCAATGTGGGAGCTCAGGGACATGGCTGATGACCCTGACTCCTTCACGTGCAGGAAGTGTGTCCAGCTGCAGCTCTTGTTAGACCGCATGACGGCTCTCGAGCTGCGGATGGACTCACTTTGGAGCATGCGCGATGCTGAGGAGGTCGTGGATAGCACGTTTAGTGAATTGGTCACACCGCAGATTAGGATTGCTGAGGGAGAAAGGGAATGGGTGACCAAAAGGCAGAGAAAGAGCAGGAAGGCAGCGCAGGAGTCCCCTGCGGTCATCTCCCTCCAAAACAAGTATACCGTTTTGGATACTGTTGAGGGAGATGGCTCACCAGGGGAAGGCAGCAGTAGCCAGGTCCATGGCACCGTGGCTGGCTCTGCTGTTCAGAAGGGCGGGAAAAAGAGTGGAAGGGCTATAGTCGTAGGGGATTCGATTGTAAGGGGAGTAGATAGGCGGTTCTGTGGTCGAAAACGAGGCTCCCGAATGGTATGTTGCCTCCCAGGTGCACGGGTCAGGGACGTCTCAGATTGGCTGCAGAACATTCTGAAGGGGGAGGGTGAACAGCCAGTTGTCATTGTGCACATAGGCACTAATGATATAGGTAAAAAACGGGATGAGGTCCTACAAGCAGAGTTTAGGGAGTTAGGAGCCAAGTTAAAAAGTAGGACCTCAGAGGTAGTAATCTCAGGATTACTACCAGTGCCACGTGATAGTCGGAGTAGAAATGAAAGAATAGTCAGGATGAATGCGTGGCTTGAGAGATGGTGCAGGAAGGAGGGGTTCAGATTTTTGGGACATTGGGACCGGTTCTGGGGGAGGTGGGACTATTACAAATTGGACGGTCTACACCTGGGCCGGACTGGAACCAATGTCCTTGGAGGTGCTTTTGCTAACGCTGTTGGGGAGGGTTTAAACTAATGTGGCAGGGGGATGGGAACCAATTGAGGTCAGTTGACAGTAAGGAGGTAGTAACAAAAGCCTGTAAGGAACTGGATAATGAAGTCAGTGTGACTAAGGGGAAGAGCAGGCAGGGAGCAGATGATGAATATAAAGGGACTGGTGGTCTGAGGTGCATTTGTTTTAATGCAAGAAGTGTAGTTGGTAAGGCAGATGAACTTAGGGCTTGGATTAGTACCTGGGAGTATGACGTTATTGCTATTACTGAGACTTGGTTGAGGGAAGGGCATGATTGGCAACTAAATATCCCAGGATATCGATGCTTCAGGCGGGATAGAGAGGGAGGTAAAAGGGGTGGAGGAGTTGCATTACTGGTCAAAGAGGACATCACAGCTGTGCTGAAGGAGGGCACTATGGAGGACTCGAGCAGTGAGGCAATATGGACAGAACTCAGAAATAGGAAGGGTGCGGTAACAATGTTGGGGCTGTACTACAGGCCTCCCAACAGCGAGCGTGAGATAGAGGTACAAATATGTAAACAGATTATGGAAATATGTAGGAGCAACAGGGTGGTGGTGATAGGAGATTTTAATTTTCCCAACATTGACTGGGATTCGCTTAATGTTAGAGGTCCAGATGGAGCAGAATTTGTAAGGAGCATCCAGGAGGGTTTTCTAGAGCAGTATGTAAATAGTCCAACTCGGGAAGGGGCCATACTGGACCTGGTGTTGGGGAATGAGCCCGGCCAGGTTGTTGAAGTTTCAGTAGGGGACTACTTTGGGAATAGTGATCACAATTCCGTAAGCTTTAAAATACTCATGGACAAAGACGAGAGTGGTCCTAAAGGAAGAGTGCTAAATTGGTGGAAGGCCAACTATACCAAAATTCGGCAGGAGCTGGGGAATGTAGATTGGGAGCAGCTGTTTGAAGGTAAATCCACATGTGATGTGTGGGAGGCTTTTAAAGAGAGGTTGATTAGCGTGCAGGAGAGACATGTTCCTGTGAAAATGAGGGATAGAAATGGCAAGATTAGGGAACCATGGATGACAGTGAAATTGTGAGACTAGCTAAGAGGAAAAAGGAAGCATACATAAGGTGTAGGCGGCTGATGAAAGACGAAGCTTTGAAAGAATATCGGGAATGTAGGACCAATCTGAAACGAGGAATTAAGAGGGCTAAAAGGGGTCATGAAATATCTTTAGCAAACAGGGTTAAGGAAAATCCCAAAGCCTTTTATTCATATATAAGGAGAAAGAGGGTAACTAGAGAAAGGATTGGCCCACTAAAGGTCAAAGGAGGAATGTTATGCTTGGACTCAGAGAAAATGGGTGAGATTCTAAACGAGTACTTTGCATCGGTATTCACCGAGGAGAGGGACATGACGGATGTTGAGGTTAGGAACAGATGTTTGATTACTCTAGGTCAAGTCGGCATAAGGAGGGAGGAAGTGTTGGGTATTCTAAAGGGCATTAAGGTGGACAAGTCCCCAGGTCCGGATGGGATCTATCCCAGGTTACTGAGGGAAGCGAGAGAGGAAATAGCTGGGGCCTTAACAGATATCTTTGCAGCATCCTTAAACACGGGTGAGGTCCCGGAGGACTGGAGAATTGCTAATGTTGTCCCCTTGTTTAAGAAGGGTAGCAGGGATAATCCAGGTAATTATAGACCGGTGAGCCTGACGTCAGTGGTAGGGAAGCTGCTGGAGAAGATACTGAGGGATAGGATCTATTCCCATTTGGAAGAAAATGGGCTCATCAGTGATAGGCAACATGGTTTTGTGCAGGGAAGGTCATGTCTTACCAACTTAATAGAATTCTTTGAGGAAGTGACAAAGTTGATTGATGAGGGAAGGGCTGTCGATGTCATATACATGGACTTCAGTAAGGCGTTTGATAAGGTTCCCCATGGCAGGCTGATGGAGAAAGTGAAGGCGCTTGGGGTTCAAGGTGTACTAGCTAGATGGATAAAGAACTGGCTGGGCAACAGGAGACAGAGAGTAGCAGTAGAAGGGAGTTTCTCAAAATGGAGACGTGTGACCAGTGGTGTTCCACAGGGATCCGTGCTGGGACCACTGTTGTTTGTGATATACATTAATGATTTGAAGGAAAGTATAGGTGGACTGATTAGCAAATTTGCAGACGACACTAAGATTGGTGGAGTAGCAGATAGTGAAGGGGACTGTCAGAGAATACAGCAGAATATAGATAGATTGGAGAGTTGGGCAGAGAAATGGCAGATGGAGTTCAATCAGGGCAAATGCGAGGTGATGCATTTTGGAAGATCCAATTCAAGAGTGAACTATACAGTAAATGGAAAAGTCCTGGGGAAAATTGATGTCCAGAGAGATTTGGGTGCTCAGGTCCACTGTTCCCTGAAGGTGGCAACGCAGGTAAATAGAGTGGTCAAGAAGGCATACGGCATGCTTTCCTTCATCGGACGGGGCATTGAGTACAAGAGTTGGCAGGTCATGTTACAGTTGTATAGGACTTTGGTTCGGCCACATTTGGAATACTGCGTACAGTTCTGGTCGCCACATTATCAAAAGGATGTGGATGCTTTGGAGAGGGTGCAGAGGAGGTTCACCAGGATGTTGCCTGGTATGGAGGGCGCTAGCTATGAAGAGAGGTTGAGTAGATTAGGATTATTTTCATTAGAAAGACGGAGGTTGAGGGGGGACCTGATTGAGGTGGACAAAATCATGAGAGGTCTAGACAGGGTGGACAGCAAGAGGCTTTTTCCCAGAGTGGGGGTTTCAATTACTAGAGGACACGAGTTCAAAGTGAAAGGGGAAATGTTTAGGGGGGATATGCGTGGAAAGTTCTTTACGCAGAGGGTGGTGGGCACCTGGAACGCGTTGCCAGCGGAGGTGGTAGACGCGGGCACGATGGAGTCTTTTAAGATGTATCTAGACAGATACATGAATGGGCAGGAAGAAAAGAGATACAGAACCTTAGAAAATAGGCGACATGTTTAGAGAGAGGATCTGGATCGGCGCAGGCTTGGAGGGCCGAAGGGCCTGTTCCTGTGCTGTAATTATCTTTGTTCTTTGTTCTTCTTTGTCTGCAGGTGTGTCATCTGTGGAAGGTGCTACAGTTTTTTTTTTAGTTTTAGTTTTTAGTTTTAGAGATACAGCACTGAAACAGGCCCTTCGGCCCACCGAGTCTGTGCCGACCATCAACCACCCATTTATACTAATCCTACACTAATTCCATATTCCTACCGCATCCCCACCTGTTCCTATATTTCCCTACCACCTACCTATACTAGGGGCAATTTTATAATGGCCAATTAACCTATCAACCAGCAAGTCTTTGGCATGTGGGAGGAAACCGGAGCACCCGGAGGAAACCCACGCAGACACAGGGAGAACTTGCAAACTCCACACAGGCAGTACCGAGAATTGAACCCGGGTCGCTGGAGCTGTGAGGCTGCGGTGCTAACCACTGCGCCACATTTCCCCATGAAAGGGGTGGGGGAGGAGGAGCATGGGGTAGAAACTATTGGGCAAGTCCTTTTTAGGTTAGGCAGCCTTTTTATGACATCTGAACTAATTATTTCCTCAAATGTTTAACCAATCTGATAACATAAATGGGTACAATATCCGAGATGTGATCTGCTGTTTCCGTACACAATAGGTGCTTAATCGGAAAATTGCAAACAGCGCATCAGAAATTTCCCTCACTGTGCCCGTCCTCCCCCCATCCCGCCTCCACTTCCCACAATAAGCTGCCTGCTGTGTGCAAGTTCCAAGAGGGCCTTGGAAAATTTAACCCCAGTGACCCCTGGATGCTCCCAAAAAACACTTTTCTCCCCTCCTCTTCTGAAGTTGTTTACTTGATTGGCATCCCAGCCCCATCATCTTCAACATTCATTCCTTCCCCCACCATTGGCATATCTTGGCTGCAGTTTGTACCATCTACAGGAGTGTCTGCAGCAACTCGCCAAGGCTTCTTGCTTGACAGCACCTCGCAAACCTGCAACTTCTACCACCTAGAAAGCCAAGGGCACCAGGTCCATGGGAACACCACCACCTCTAAGTTCCCCTCTGGGTCACACACCATCCTGACTTGGACATACATCATTATTCCTTCGTCGGCATTGGACCATAAATCCTGGAATTCCCGACCTAAAAGCACTGTGGCAATTCTAACAGGACTAGACAGACCAGATGCAGGGAGGATGTTCCCGATGGCTGGGGAGTCCAGAACCAGGGGTCACAGTTTCAGGATATGGGGTATGCCATTTAGAATCGAGATGAGGAGAAATTTCTTCACTCAGAGGGTGGTGAACCTGTGGAATTCTCTACCACAGAAGGCTGTGGAGGCCAAGTCATTAAATATATTCAAGAAGGAGATAGATGTATTTCTTAATGCCAAAGGGGTCAAGGGATATGGGGAGAAAACGGGAACAGGGTACTGAATTAGACGATCAGCCATGATCTTTTTTGAATGGTGGAGCAGGCCCGATGGGCCAAATGGCCTACTCCTACTCCTATTTTCTATGTTTACCTTCACCACACAAGCCCCTGAGAGGGGAGGAGCATGGCATCACAGCCATGTCTATTCCTGTCCACAAATAGACACCTCCATCCAGAGGGATCAAACATCGAAAAGCTTGTATTTTCAGTGTGGTGGATCAATGTCATACCACAATAATTAACGTAATGTGACAAACCTAGAAGTCCATTGTGGAGCAATCTGCCCTAGAAGATGCAATGTGAAGCGAGGTGTCTGTGGCTCAGTTGGTAGCACTCTCGCCTCTGTGTCAAAAGTTTGTGGGCAGAAGTCAGACTTAAGGACTTGAGCAGAACAATCTATGCTGACACTACAGTGCAGCACTGAAGGAGTATTGCACTGTCAGAGGTGCTGAGTTTTGGACCAGACGTTAAAACAAGGCCTCATCTACCCACTCAAGTGGATGTTAAAGATCCCATAGCAGTATTTCAAAGAAGAGCAGAGGAGTTATCCCTGGTGTCCTGGCCAATATTTATCCCTCAATCAATATTACAGAAGAACAGATTATCTGGTCATTATCACATTGCTGTTTGTAGAAGTTTGCTGTGTGCAAATTGGCTGCCATGTTTCCTACATTACAACAGTGACTACACTTTTTAAATACTTCATTGGCTGTAAAGTGCTTTGGGATGTCCGGTGGTCATTTTATGCACTATATAAATGCATAGACTCATTTACAGCACAGAAGGAGGCCATTCAGCCCATCGAGTCCATGCCAGCTCGCCATGGAGCTATCCAGTCAGTCCCACTCCCCTGCTCAATTTTGTTTAAAAGGGAAATAGATACTTACTTGGGACATCAGGTGCATTATAAGATAGGTTTTCAACAATAATGTGGCTCCAGGGGAGGGAACTGCACTTGCAGAATTGGGCCTAGTGTTGTAGCACCCTTTTAGATTGAAGCTCCCTGAGAGTCCAACTTCCCACTGGGAACACCAAAGTATCCTTTGGAGGAAGTATTAAAAAGGATGGAGCTGTCATGGTTAACCAAAACAGTACAGCATGCCCATGAACCACTGGCATACTCCTGTTCAAAGTATTTTCATGAGCTCTCTATATCCGTTGAGCTATCTACATAGGCAAGACTAAAACATGAAAGACCATTTTTAAAAAATTATATATTTCAAGTTTAATTTTAATTTCATATAATAAAACCAACCCAGTGCTCACTATTCATGTTGAAATGCAGTAAGCTAGGGGTCAAATGTTCCAATAAATTGAAGCCGGTTTCCTCTCGTTCCCCCACATCCTATTTCCTGACCACAGCTTCATTTCCCAGTTTTTAATTCCTTTTCTGGTCAATTTTTTAATACATTTTCATGGAATTAGCATTTATTTTCAGCTTGTTAGTTTCTCATTCTCCGACTGCTTCTTGCACAGTGCACAGCTATTTTCCGACTGCATTTTTAATCCAAATTCATTCTCGGGATTTATTGCCCTTTCCTAGTTTCCCAGCTTTGATACAACTGCATGGCTTGCTAGGCCACTTTAAAAGGAAGCTCAGAGCCAGGCACAGTGTGGGACTGGAGTCACATCAATTAGGGGTGGGCAATAAATGCTGGCCTTGCCAGCGACACCCACACCCCGTGAATGAATAAAAAAGGGTTGTCAAGCATTGAAGTCCCAGTGATTTTCTTAGCCAATATCCAAATGCTGTTACTTTCTAGCAGGATTTACCAGTTGTATGTTGGTCTCAACACCCCTGAGCTAGGGAGGGTGGGAGGAGGAAAGAACAGTTAGCTGTGGTTCCGACTGCTGATCACCATCTTAGCACCTCTGTTGCAAACAGCCAGTGGGTGGATGTTGACTGAAGACAGGATCAGGTTTGACTGTAGTGGTCTAATAGCCTTACAGTCCAGGCTTGCAGATGAAGAATGATTACATGCATGATGTACCCCATAGCATGTGTAAGTATCTTTGGGATGAAATTGGGAGGGGCAAAATAAAGTAGAAAATACCTGATTGAAAGACAGCAGCAGCCTGTACATCAAAATAACTCCAATAACCAATGGCAACTCCTGACAGCAGCCCTCGAGAACACTGGAACTTTGACCCCAATAGGCAAACCTGTATGCACATGCACACATAACCAAGCTGCGTAATTAACATAAATGAATTATTCATACTTATGTAACTACTCTTCATTAAGCCTGAAAACTGGGTTGATGATTTGCATATTGTTGTCTGCTCTATAAAATATTCATCTAATTATAATATTGTTACCCAATTTGAGTCCAAAGAAAAGAATCATGCACCAACCAGAGAGTTATGTAGCTAATGAGTCAATTATACGACTTTCTTCTTCTTCTTCTTTGGCCTCCTTGTCTCGAGAGACAATGGGTAAGCGCCTGGAGGTGGTCAGTGGTTTGTGAAGCAGCGCCTGGAGTGGCTATAAAGGCCAATTCTAGAGTGACAGACTCTTCCACAGGTGCTGCAGATAAAATTGGTTGCCGGGCTGTTACACAGTTGGCACTTTCCTTGCGCTTCTGTCTTTTTTCCTGCCAACTGCTAAGTCTCTTCGAGTCGCCACGCTTTAGCCCCGCCTTTATGGTTGCCCGCCAGCTCTGGCGATTGCTGGCAACTGACTCCCACGACTTGTGATCAATGTCACAGGACTTCATGTCGCGTTTGCAGACGTCTTTAAAGCGGAGACATGGACGGCCGGTGGGTCTGGTACCAGTGATGAGCTTGCTGTACAATGTGTCCTTGGGGATCCTGCCATCTTCCATGCGGCTCAAATGGCCAAGCCATCTCAGGTGCCGCTGGCTTAGTAGGGTGTATATGCTGAGGATGTTGGCCGCCTCGAGGACTTCTGTGTTGGAGATACGGTCCTGCCACCTGATGCCAAGGATTCTCCGGAGGCAGCGAAGATGGAATGAATTGAGACGTCGCTCTTGGCTGATGTACGTTGTCCAGGCCTCGCTGCCGTAGAGCAAGGTAGTGAGGACACAGGCCTGATACACTCGGACTTTTGTGTTCCGTGTCAGTGCGGCATTTTCCCACACTCTCTTGGCCAGTCTGGACATAGCAGTGGAAGCCTTTCCCATGCGCTTGTTTAATTCTGCATCGAGAGACAGGTTACTGGTGATAGTTGAGCCTAGGTAGGTGAACTCTTGAACCACTTCCAGAGTGTAGTCGCCAATATTGATGGATGGGGCATTTCTGACGTCCTGACCCATGATGTTCGTTTTCTTGAGGCTGATGGTTAGGCCAAATTCATTGCAGGCAGCCGCAAACCTGTCGATGAGTCTCTGCAGACACTGTTCAGTGTGAGGTGTTAATGCAGCATCGTCAGCAAAGAGGAGTTCGCTGATGAGGATGAGCTGGACGTACAGCCAACAAAATCGGAACTCAGTGATGCCATTGATTCTCTAGCCAGCGGAAAAGCCCCTGGGAAGGATGGCATTACCCCTGAAATCATCAAGAGTGCCAAGCCTGCTATACTTCCAGCACTGCACGAATTATACTACCAGTCTCATGTTAATGCAATGCAATTTTGGATCCACCTCGAGGCAAAACTAGAGTGTAACTCAGGAGTAAAGTTGGCGATCTGACTAAAGGCTAGTGAAGTGGCATTCCCATCCGGAGGTTTCCTCGCTCTGCTATAACTGCAGTCCAGTGCAAATCCACCTTTAAAGCCTCATTGAAACTTGGGGCCTTGAAATTCCAGAGATACTTCCAGTCTCCTGGATGACCAGGAACAGAGCCATTTGTGACCATTTCTGCTGTTTCGTTGGGAGGTTGGCTAGAGTTACAGCAGGGGAGCAGTGGAAAAGCCCGTAGAATTTCAGGCGTCTGATTCTTTGTAGTGTCAACAAAGGCCTGGTTTTGCCAGTGCACTCCACTAGTCTAAAATCTAATCAACACATGGAAGCATTGAGTTGATCACTGCTGGATAAAGTGCAAGGCAGACCCGGAAGCCTAACTCCAGCCTAATGGCTTGCCATCACCCTCTACAGGGCCAAAGAGAGGTGAGTAGGCATCTCACAGGGATATCCCTCGTCCCCTAGGATCCATCCACACACTTTGGGGGTTGGATTGAAAATCTGAGGCAGACTGGACTGGTGGAGGATGAAGGAGTCATGGCACCTGCCAGATAAACGAGTGTATACGTGGATGAAGCTCTTGTTTTGGTCGCAGTCCAGCTGGATGTTGAGGGAGTGGAAGACCTTCCTGTTGATGGATCTCACTGGCAGTTCACTGAGTGCCTTGATAGCCACATAGGTACAACTGATGATGCCCTGCACCTAGGGAAATCCAGCAATGGAAGCAAAACCCAATATCCTCTGTCCCTGTGAGGTCATGTCATCATTAAATGAATGTGCTGTCCAGCGCTGGCAAAGAGGGCATCAGTGACCAGCGAGATGCAGTGGTGTGCAGTCGTTTGCGAGACGCCACAAAGGTCCGCAGCTGATCCTTGAAAGGAGACAGAAGTGAAGAAGTTCAAGGCCACAGTGACTTTGACAGCGATTGGCAGGGCATGGTGACCAGTGCTGCGAGGTGCAAGGTCTTCGGCAACGAGGACACAGATGTCTGTGACTATCTACCTGTAGAGTTGCAATCTCCTGCAGCACTGGTTCTCAGTCATCTCCAGGTAGCTGTGTCTTTTGCGATAATTCCTGTGTTGCGGGTTTGGCCTCCATTTCCTCCCGACCTTCTTTCCTCTTCTGTGCCCTCCTGATACACAGGGTTCTGCCCTTTCTCCGGACGGTGTTGTCCCTCATCACCACTGGACACAATATCTTCCCTATCGTTAACTGGAGCCTTCCTTCTGGGCAGGTGGCCACCCAACTGTCCTTGGTAGCCTTGCCCCCTATACTTCTGCCCTCTCAATGACAGAAGGGGAGGGGGGTGGGTGCCAATGCTATTCAAACCCCAGGCGCTGAGTGCCCACTCTCCCTGCCACCTGCACAGCACCAAGGGCTCCCCCTTAACAAGTTCCCAGTCTTCCTTTGCCCCGCTGACCCTCTTATGGGATGGGGTGATGTCCTGGGGCAGCCATCTCCCACTCTCTACCCACTTCCTTTCACATGATCAATTTCTGAGGGCATAAGTAACTTGTCCTGCCCTTTAAATATTTGTATCTCAAACCTTCACAAACTCTTAACGAGCTTTTAAATAGCTTCAATTAGCCTCAAGTGGGAGAAGATCAGGAATCATGTCCCACCCTCCCCCACCCTGGTAATTGTTGCTGGCACCGGGATCGGCATCTTGAAATTGGCAGACTGCCCCGCGCTGGTATTTTTGGGGTTCCCCCCACCCCCATCTCTGTTCCCGCCAGGAGAGCATTGGAATAGTCAAGTCTAGAGGTAACAAAGACATAGATGAGGGTTTCAGCAGCAGGTTAGCGAAGGCAAGGGTGCAGTTAGGTGATGCTTGCTGATGGCACAGATATGTGGTCAGAGGCTCATCTCAATCTGGTTCAGCGTCAGACAGTTGCCAAGGAGAGGGATGGAGTCGGTGGCGAGGGAACGGAGTTTGTGGCGGGATCCGAAGACAATGGTTTCGGTCTTCCCAATATTTAGTTGGAGGAAATTTCTCTTCATCCAGTGCTGGATGTCAGGCAAGCAGTTTGATAATTTAGAGATAGTGGCGGGATCGAGAGAAGTGGTGATGAGGTAGAGCTGAGCGTCAGCAGTGTTACTTCACCTCTTGGTTAGAGGTTGCGGATCAAGTTCCAACTCAAGACTTTAAGTAATCTAGGCCAATACTCCAGTGCAGTATTGAGGGAGTACTGCATTGTCAGAAGTGGTGTCTTTTGCATGGGATGTAAAACCCAGAACCTAGTTATCCATTCCAATGGCTCAGATGTTTGCAAACAGCCCTATCTGGAAATGAGCAGGGAGTTTTCCAGGTGTCTTGTTGGACAATTCTCACTGAATAAATATCAGCTAAATACAGATTAACTGGTCATTAAATTCCGCCCAGTCAAAGGAAAATAATTTATCGAGAAGTGCGTTACAGTAGGCCTGAGCAGATGAAAAGAAATAATGATTGGTGATTGCAGCTACAAATGGGATTGAACAATTTAATTAAGTTGGGGGACCAAATTCAAACTTTCCCAAGATGATTCTGAAAGGCAGATGAACACAATTAAGATTGGATCATTTAGGTAATTTAGAATAGGTTTAGCAGATTCAGAAAAGTGCTTTGGATATAATTAAATCTGCTCTATATTCAGCACAATTAATGGTCCCTCTCGGCACTGGTCTTCATGCAGGAAAATGAGTTGAGTTCAGTTGAAAGTGCTGTCAGGAAATCTGAGCATGGAATTGATTAAACGTTGACATCTATTGGTTATTAAAATGGAATTTGAATAATGAATCACGACGAAAATGGCAAATGGTGGGAAGGTGCAGAAGTTTGATCAGGGCCAAAAATCATAACATTGGGGATAATTCGAACCTATCCCGCCCGTCAGTGAACCTACGGTTTCAGGGCTAATGCAGATTTTATATCCTGCCTGATTTTACTCTCCACTGAAGCCATCAGAGAGCAATGTCAGCATGTTAGGTTAATATTACCCCTATGTTTGAAATGGGATTCGAACTTTGTTTTAAATTGCCAGACTTGCCATTTTTTTCTCTTTGTAACCTTGAACTGCTTACTTACAGATAGCTCCATCATTCCAGTCTGGAACTGAGATGGCTATATTTAACCTAAACCATCCACTGGAAAACGGATGGGATTGGATCAACATCCATTTTATACCCCACCTGATTTTTGTCAAATTTTGTTTGATAACGATCCTCCTATGTGTCACTGGGTTGAAAGTATACGAGTAATCTGAGGAGAAACAGGTGACTTTGGACCTATAGTCTCCAAAGCTCTCTACCGTTAGTGATTTTCCACACATTGTGTCTGGATCTGTTGTAGATTAATTGCTAGAGATTGATCGCTATGATTAGTCAATAATTCCATTATCATTGTATCATGAGACTACCAGACTGATAGAAGACAAGTGACACGGACTGGTCTTTTCTCATTTAACAATTGCTATGTTCCTGAAGTTCAGGTTGTAACAATGGTTGGTCTAGTGATCCACTCATGCTTTGCCTGTACCTCTCACGCAGCCTCACTCAATGACTCTAGAGATAGTCTGGAGATAGCAGAAGGTATATCTAAATAAGCGATCAATAATCAAGAACCTTTAGAAACCAATTAGAACAGGTTGGGCTAAGAGTTGCTTGCGTAATGCATCTGAACTGTTCTGAGGTACATTTTTCACTGAGTCTTTATTTACCAGAGTGGAGCTGGAGAAGACTTGGTCAATGGGCCAAGTTTTCCTTTGAGGCCTGTGACAATTCCACACCATTGTGCATGCGAATTTGAAGAAGAAGCTTCAGCTTGTCAAAGTCCCTGACCTTGGCCTGCAGGAAGCTGCCATCCAATTGGTGAAAAGAGGTTGATTTCTGATTGGACAATCAGGAATGGGCCTTAACCAATCCTCCAGGCCCAGGAACCTAATGATATTTCAGCTTCCAAGTTTTCAAGCTAAGATAGGGAAAAGGCACAGGGGGGGACCAGTCGAAAGATGGTGTGGGGAAACAGTGCAAGGAAGGAGGATGAGGCAAAACATGGGAACTGCTTGAATTTACTGAGTATAAGTACTTGAAATTCTTCTGTATGGGTTGGTTCACCTTTTTCTTTGCCAAACAGCTTGCATTGCAGCATAATCATTTGCGGCTCACTTGATGATTTTGAAAGGCGTATCTGGCTCCCAGCTCCAACAGGCTGCAGATCCCAACACTTGAGCAACATCCAATTTTTTTTGACCATGTTTTGCTTCATTACATCGTGGGGAAAAACTTTTTTCTGCAACGAGGATTTGGAATGCAATGCCTGATAGAGTGGTGGTACAGATTCAAAACTAGCCTGACAAAAGTTAATCAGACAGCTGAAGGAGAAAAGATTGCAGCAATACGGGGAAAGAGCAGAAGAAGTGGGACTCACCCTTCAAAAGATAGGCCGAATGGTCTGTTACTGTGCTACACTATTCTATAAATCTTGGGTTCAGGTGTTTAATTTGGGTGAAAATCACACAACAAGAACATAAGTCTGGACCAAAGGAAGAGGAGAATAATTATCACCTTGTCCCTAATCTCTAACATAAACTCGCTCCCTAAACTCCAACTCCTTGCCAGGTCTTTCCTCACTTCTAAAACTCTCTTCAAAATCTACCTTTTCATTCTGTGATTTTAGATATCTCTCCTAACCCTCTGGGTTTTTTTTTTGTTCTTCAGAGAATTCCTTTGGGATGTTTTGGGGAGTGGATCATTCCTTACAGCTCACATAACTCAAGGGCAAAGTTTTAAAAAAAGGCTTGCATTTATATAGCACTTTGCACAACCACCAGACAATGAAGTACTTTTTAAAAATGCTGTCACTGTTGTAACACAGAACAAAGAACAAAGAACAGTACAGCACAGGAACAGGCCATTCGATCCTCCAAGCCTTCGCCGAACTTGATGCCTATCTAAACTAAAACCTTCTGCACTTCCGGGGACCATATCCCTCTATTCCCTTCCTATTCATGTATTTGTCAAGATGCCTCTTAAACGTCGCTATCGTACCTGCTTCCACCACCTCCCCCGGCAGCACGTTCCTGGCACTCACCATGTGCCTTGCACATCCTCTCCAAACTTTGCCCCTCACACCTTAAACCTATGACCCCTAGTAACTGACTCTTCCACCCTGGGTTAAAGCTTCTAACTATCCACTCTGTCCATGCCATTCATAACTTTGTAAACCTCTATCAAGTCGCCCCTCCACCTCTGTCGTTCCAGTGAAAACAATCCGAGTTTATCCAACCTCTCCTCATAGCTAATGCCCTCCAGACCAGGCAACACCCTGGTAAACCTCTTCTGTACCCTCTCCAAAGCCTCCACGTCCTTCTGGTAGTGTGGCGACCAGAGTTGCACGCAATATTCTAAGTGTGGCCTAATTAAAGTTCTGTACAGCTGCAGCATGACTTGCCAATTTTTATACTCTGTGTCCCGACCGATGAAAGCAAGCATGCCATATGCCTTCTTGACTACCTTATCCACCTGCGTTGCCACTTTCGGTGACCTGTGGAACTGTACGCCCAGATCTCTCTGCCTAGCAATACTCCAAAGGTTCTGCCATTTACTGTATATTTCCCACCTGTATTAGATCTTCCAAAATGCATAACCTCACATTTGTCCGGATTAAACTCCATCTGCCATTTCTCTGCTCAAGTCTCCAACCGATCTATATCCTGCTGTATCCTCTGACAATCCTCATCACTATCCGCAACTCCACCAACATTTGTGTCGTCCGCAAACTTACTAATCAGACCAGCTACATTTTCCTCCAAATCATTTATATATACTACAAACAGCAAAGGTCCCAGCACTGATCCCTGCAGAACACCACTAGTCACAGCCCTCCATTCAGAAAAGCACCCTTCCACTGCTACCCTCTGTCTTCTATGACCAAGCCAGTTCTGTATCCATCTTGCCAGCTCACCTCTGATCCCGTGTGACTTCACTTTTTGTACCAGTCTGCCATGAGGGACCTTGTCAAAGGCTTTACTGATGTCCATGTAGACAACATCCACTGCCCTTCCTTCATCAATCATCTTCGTCACTTCCTCAAAAAACTCAATCAAGTTAGTGAGACGTGACCTCCCCTTCACAAAACCATTCTGCCTCTCGCTAATAAGTTCATTTGTTTCCAAATGGGAGTAAATCCTGTCCCGAAGAATCCTCTCTAATAATTTCCCTACCACTGACGTAAGGCTCACTGGCCTATAATTTCCTGGATTATCCTTGCTACCTTTTTTAAACAAAGGAACAACATTGGCTATTCTCCAGTCCTCTGGGACCTCACCTGTAGCCAATGAGGATACAAAGATTTCTATCAAGGCCCCAGCAATTTCTTCCCTTGCCTCCCTCAGTATTCTGGGGTAGATCCCATCAGGCCCTGGGGACTTAGCTACCTTAATGCTTTGCAAGACGCCCAACACCTCCTCCTTTTTGATAACGACATAACCCAGACTATCTACACTCCCTTCCCTAGACTCGTCATCCACCAAGTCCTTCTCTTTGGTGAATACTGATGTAAAGTACTCAGTTAGTACCTCGCCCATTTCCTGTGGCTCTACACATAGATTCCCTCCTCTGTCCTTGAGTGGGCCAACCCTTTCCCTGGTTACCTCTTGCTCTTTATATACATATAAAAGCCTTGGGATTCTCCTTAATCCTGTTTGCCAATGACTTTTCATGACCCCTTTTAGCCCTCCTGACTCCTTGCTTAAGTTCCTCCCTACTGTTTTTATATTCCTCGAGGGCTTCGTCTGTTCCCAGCCTTCCAGCCCTTACGAATGCTTCCTTTTTCTTTTTGACTAGGCTCACAATATCCCTCATTATCCAAGGTTCCCGAAACTTGCCAAACTTAATGTAGGAAATGCTGCAGCTGCTTTGCACACAGCAAGATCCCACAAACAGCAATGTGATAATGACCAAATAATCTGTTTTTGTGATGTTGATTAAGGGGAAAATATTGGGCAGGAGGGATAACTACACTGTTCTTCTTCAAAATAGTGCCATGGGATACTTTACATCCAGCTGAACATCTCATCTGAAAATCATCACTTCCAATAGTGCAGCAGTCCCACAGTACTGCACTGGAGTATCAGCCTTGATTGTTATGCCTAAGTCTCTGGAATGTCTACTGTCACAATTGTGGCTTGCAAATATTTTATTAAAACCATTTCTGACAGAGGATCTGCATTTATTATAAGCATTGCGTGCTTACAATACTGACAGGACTTTTCCTGGCACTTCAGTAAGAGCTGAACCCCTCAGACTAACGGACTGGTGATTGAGCAGTAGCTACAAGCTAGGTCCCACTTGTGTTTGCCTGGCTTTGTTGCGGACAGGTCTATCAGCTGAAATTGTCCCAAATGGGCCACAGTATTTAAAGCTCGTGACTGCAGCACTATTTTGCAGCCCAATACTCTGCATAATGAATCTCAACTGAAAGAGTATCCATTACCGGTTCCTCCTCAGGGCAATTTCAAATCTACCAGTTGATTTCCTTTGACGTTGCTCACAGTTATTTGAAAATTGTATTTTTCTTCTTATAACTGTATCTGCTTGTCTCACTCTCTATCATTATTTCTGTTTGCCCCTCGCTTTTTGTTGGCCTTTCACTATTAAAGAAAAAAAGACTTGCATTTATATAGCACCTTTTAATGACCTCAGCACGTCTCGAAGCGTTTTACAGCCAATGAAGTACTTTCAAAGTGTAGTCGCTGTTGTAATGTAGGAAACACAGCAGCTGATTTGTGCACAGCAAGCCCCCACAAACAGCAATGTGATAATGACATGATAATCTGTTTTTGTGATGCTGATTGAGGGATAAATATTGGGCAGGAAACTGGGGAGAACTCCCTTGCTTTTTCTTCAGACGAGTGCCATGGGATCTTTTACATCCACTCTGAGAGAGCAGACGGGGCCACAGTTTACCATCTGAAAGTCAGCACCACTGACAGTGTAGCACTCCCTCAGTAATGGCACTGGAGTGTCAGCCTTGATTTTTGTGCTCAAGTCTCAGGGTAGGGACTTAAATCCACAACCTTGTGACTCAGAGATGAGAATGCTACCAACTGAGCCACAACTGGCATAAACCTTTGTTTCTCACAGTCTGTATGACCCTTACGCACTTTAGCCTGTTATTTTTGCATATCTCCATTTGTTTACAACTTAGAAACATCCCACCCCATGCACCCACTTCCCCCCAAAACTTTTTTTTAGGTTCTTCTTGGTTTGCCTTACAAAATTGTATATGAGTGACTGTTATTCCCTGGAGCTATGTACAGTCATACCATCAATACTCACATGTTCCCAACTGCTTACTTTTTAGATGTTAAGGTTAAAAGTAAGTGTGATGTAAAATAGACATCTTTGCTTTCTATTTTGCAGAAGTAGTGAAAACTTGATATCATCTTGAACAAAACAGATGTTCTAAATTGGTGCGTTTTGGCTCAGTTGGTAGCTGTCACATTGAGATATTTTCTTAAAACTCCAAAAGCCTGCACACAGTCTGTGATGTAGTTTCAGGAAAGTTAGCTGGCATGCCGACCTTCTCAGAGTTCTGTTCCTCGCATACCAGATCACTTTGGAATAATGGGGAATGTCTAACCGCTCCAGAGATATTTGCACTTCTAATGTTACAATGATGTCCACTCACTTGGCTGAGTAGGGGGATCTTAGCTCAACAGGCAATGTAGTTTTAGTGGCTCATGAATCATGACGCTGTTGGTCACGCATTGTCTCTTTCATGGGCTGATTTGTTCGCACTCCCCACCTCTTCCTCCCGGCACAGCTGGGCTTTCCATCTTATTTGGCAGAGCTCCTTCCCAGTTGCACCTGAGCAGCCCGCTGAAGTCTATTATGTTGTGCGTTCTTCAGCGGAGCCAATGGTAGAATTTTGGAGCAAACCCATTTTTGCATGCACAGCCACTTCCACTGCCCCACACATCTTCTTATGTTTACTGTTCTGTCTAGTTGGTAGGAACGTAGGAATGGGAGGAGGCCATTTCGCCCCTTGAGCTTCTTCCACCACTAAATGAGCCCATGGCTGATATTCAACCTAACTTCATATACCTGCCTTTGCCCCATATTTCTTAATACCTTTGGTTAACAAAAATCTATCAATCCCAGATTTAAAATTAACAATTGATCTAGCATTGCCATTTGCAGAAGAGAATTCTGTACCTCTACCACCCTTTGTGTGCAGAAGTGTTTCCTAATTTCACTCCCGAAAGATCCGACTCTAGTTTTTAAGGCTGTGCCCCTTAGTCCCAGACTCCTCAAGCAGCAGAAATAGTTTCTCTCTATCTACCCTAATTGTTCCCCTTAATATCTTGAAAACTTCAATCAAATCACCCCTGAACCTTCTAAATTCCAGTGAATGCAACCCTCATAATTTAACACTTGGAGTCCAGGTCATAGAGTCATTTATTTAGAGATACAGCACTGAAACAGGCCCTTCGGCCCACCGAGTCTGTGCCGACCAACAACCACCCATTTATACTAACCCTACAGTAATCCCATATTCCCTACCACCTACCTACACTGGGGGCAATTTACAAATGGCCAATTTACCTATCACCTACAAGTCTTTGGCTGTGGGAGGAAACCGGAGCACCCGGCGAAATCCCATGCGGTCACAGGGAGAACTTGCAAACTCCGCACAGGCAGTACCCAGAATCGAACCCGGGTCTCTGGAGCTGTGATGCTAACCACTGCGCCACTGTGCCGCATAGCACAGAAGAAAGCTATTCAGCCCACCAAGACCATGCCGGCCCTCCACTGAGCTATCCAGTCAGTCCCATTCCCTGGATCGATCCCCGTACCCCTGCAAGTTTATTTCCTTCAAGTGGCCATCCAATTTCCTTTTCAAATCCTTGATTGTCTTCTCTTTCACCTGCCTTGTGGGCAGCAAGTTCCAGGTCACTAACATCCACTGCGTAAAACAGTTCCTCCTTATATTCCCCCTGCATCTCTTGCTCAAAACCTTCAATCTGTGTCCCCTAGTCTTTGTACCATTAGTTAATGGGAACAGTTTTTCCTTGTCTAACTTATCTAAGCCTGTCATAATCTTGCATGTTAAATCTCCTCTCAATATCCTTTGTTCTAAGGAGAACAACACCAACTTTTACAACCTAACCTTGTAACTAAAATCCCCCATCCCTGTAACTATTCTGGTAAATCTCCTCGACACCCTCTCAAGGACCCTCACATCCTTCCTAAAGTGTGTTGACCAGAACTGGATGCAATACTCCAACTGGGGCCTAACCAAAGCTTTATAAAGCTTTAGCATAACTTCCCTGCTTTTGTACTCAATGTCTCTATTTTGTGAAGCCCAAGATCCCATATGCTTTACTAACCACCCACTCAATATGTCCTGTCACCTTCAAAAATCGATACACATGCACCCCCAGGTCCCTCTGCTCCTGCACGCTCTTTAGAACTGTGCCATTAAGTATATATTGCCTCTCCCTATTCCTTCTGCCAAAATGTATCAGCTCACATTTGTCAGTATTATTTCCATCTGCCAACTGTCTGCCCATTCTGCTAGCCTATCTATGTCCTCTTGCAGGCAGATCTTATCATCCTCACTGTTTGCCACACATGCAAGTTCGTTGTCATCACCAAATTTTGAAATTTTACTCTGTAATCCAAGATCCAAATCCTTTATATACAGCAAGAAAAGCTGTGCTCCTAGCAATGACCCTTGGGGAACACCACTGTCTACCATCCTCCAGTCTGAAAAACAACCATTTACCATGACTCGCTGTTTTCTGTCCTTAAACCAATTTTTTAAAATCCAATTGGATAATGACCCTCCTATTCCATGAGCCTCAATTTTGCTAGCCAGACTTTTATGTGGTACTTTATCAAATACTTTCTTAAAATCCATATAGACAACATCCACCACATTCCCTTCACCAACCTTCTCTGTGACTTCATCAAAAAATTCAATTAGATTAGTCAAGCATGATCTCCCTTTTACAAATCTGTGCTGGCGATCCTTAATTAACTCAAATCTCTCCAAGTGGAGTCTGTTGATTTTTTTCCCTGATTATTGTTTCTAAAATCTTACCCAGCACTGTGTTAAACTAACTGGCCTGCAGTTGCCAGGACTGTCCTTATACCCTTTCTTGAATAAGGGTGTCATATTTGCCACTCTGCAACTCTGGCACCTCCCCTGCATCCAGGGAAGATTGGAAGATTATGGCAAACCCTTCTGCCATCTCCATCCCCACTTCCTTTAGCAACCTCGGATGCAAGCCATCCAGACCAGGTGACTTACCTACCCTAAGCAAAACCAGCCCTTTCAGTACCTCCCCCTCTCAATTTTTACCCTATCCATTGCCTCTACTCTCTCCCCTGCTACTGATATTTTGTTAAATTCCTCTTTCTTAGTAAACACTGATACAAAATACTCATTAAGTATTTTAGCCTTTCCCTGCACCTGTACGCATATATTACCCTTTGTCCCTAATAGGTCCCACTCTACTTCTTACTACACGCTTACTATTTACATGCCAGTGGAAGATTTTTGGATTCCTTTTTATGTTGATGGCGCCCGTCTGTCTCGGGAGACGATGGACAGCGCCCGGGTTGTATGCTGGAGTGTCCTCTCCAGTGTGTAGGCCTGGGCAAATAGTATGGAGACCCTGGGTTGCCCAAGCATCAGGACCTCCCCTCTCAGCATTGCTAGTATTGTCCAAAGGAAAGGAAAAAAAAAACAGCACTGTTTGGCACCAGCTCTGTTGCAGGAGTTGCCGGAAAGCTGCCTGATAAATGAAGGACTCCACTTCGGACTTCCTGTTGGGATTTGCTCTCTTAGCTTTCTTCTCCCCCGAGACACCCACAAGGCAGTGAGGCTATTTGCCCATAGCTTGGGGTCTGAGTCATGGGTACCAAGGTGGAGCCACACACTGGTGTGCCTGCATGCCATGCGTCTGAATGCTCAGCCTCCTCCGAGTCCTCAGTAGTTTAGCCTGGGACAGGGTGGGGGGGGTGGTTACCCAGTTTGTGTATGTCGTCACAGGGAGGCACTTACTGATGGAGAGGCTACGTACTGGCGGGGAGAGGCTTTCACATGCGACCTTATGTTCGTAATACTTGTACTGCTAGCCAATGGTGAGAGCTGAAAATGAGAGGTGACAAGCAGACCAACCATTCCACGCCACCCACTACACTAACATACGTGATGCACCATATCAACCGCAAATTGCCATTCTATTCTCACATTCTCTCTTTGCCAGTCTTATTTTCATCTTCACCTCTCGTCTCAACTTATTGTATATAGCCTGGTTCTCGCTTGAAGAATTCACCTGACATGCATCATACACCCTCATTTCTTGTTTAATCATAATCTCTATCTCCCTCATCATCCAAGGAGTCCTGTTTTTGGTTCCTCTACCTTTTGCGTTATTGGAATGTACCTACCCTGTACCTGAAGCATCTCTTCCTTAAAGATAACACATTGTTCCGATACAGCTTTTCCTGTCAGGTATCATTCTGGTAAATCCATGCTGCTTTCCCTCCAGGGTCAATATATCCTTACTAAGGTGTGATCCCCGGAACGGCTCACAGTACTCCAGGTGTGGTCTAACCAGGGCTTTGTATAACTGCCCCCTTGTATTCTCGTCCTCCAGATATAAAGCCAGCATTCCATTAAACTTTTTAATTATTTTCTGCACCTGTTCATGGCATTTTGATGGTCGACATACCCGGACCCCCAAGTCTGTTTGGACCTCTACTGTTTCTCGCTTTTACCCTTTAGAAAGTACTCTGTTCTAACCTTTCAGGTTCAAAGTGGATGACCTCACATTTGCCTACATTAAGATCCATCTGCCTCATTCACAATCTTTCGATATCTCTTTGAAGGATTTTGTAGACTTTTCAAGACCAGTTTTAAAGAAGCTGACGGGTTGACTGGAACCCTGGATTATTTACCAGCAAAGGAAACTGAGTTTGGTTAAAAGAACCAACTGTTCAAAATGGCATGCTGTGAAGATTGGCTGGATTTGTAAAATTGTGGTGCAGGCCATGTGGAAGGCTACAAACGAAGAGGCCTTAGGGGACTGTGAGAATGCTTTAAAACACCAGCGGGAAGAAATTCACTCATGTATCATCGAAGAGCGCCACACGGGTCCGCAGGAAGCAGCCCGCAGCCCCTGGGCAACTGAGGTAAGTCTGCATAGCGCTGCTTCGCGAACCGATTTCTCCTGCCCAGGTGTTGTTTTTGTAACACCAGTCAGTGCAAACATGGGAGGGAGAGGGTGGAAATTTACTGAACATGGAATGTTCAGCAAGAATGGTACAAGAACGGCCATCCCTAAGTGAAAGGCAGGCACGATGCACGAAACAGAGCAGAAGAACACGACGCAGGATGTCAATGGATTATTAACTTTTCCATGTTCACAAAGGAGAGGAATTGACCATCTTGAGTTTCAGTGATACCACTGAGGTTGTATGCACCTCTATGTGCAAGCCTATTGTGTCTTAATGTTTGTAAAACCATTATTTGGATAAGTTTAAAGTCTTGGTCGATCTCACCTCTGGTTATCTTACAAAGAGAATTAAAACAAATACCCTGCTGCCTGTAGTCGTGACACTTTAAGTGTCACATGGACACAACTGTAAATTTCGATAAAAGAAAGCCAGTCTGACCTCTAGTTGAACTAAGAATCTACTGACTGCTATCAGTCTCTAATTGAGTTCAGAAAGGCATTCAAGCTTTCTTTTATTTGACTTCAAAGACTCACACAAGGAAAGAAAGCTACTCTGGCCTCTAACTGCGTTGATCATTTAATTGTGAGCAATCAGCATGTAATTGAATTCAAAGCTGCAGAGAAATTACACCTTGTAGCTTTAAAGCCACAGACACCTGAACTTCAGTCGCTGAATATTACATTCTATGTTATGTGGTTTAATACTTCTTGTCTTTTAAAACTGAGTATCCTGCAGCCCACCATAAACTGTGTCAATGGGACATCTAGTGCATCTGGAGATGCATTCAGCACATATGTAAACTGTAGGAAGGGGTTAGAATCCGTTCCTTCCTTTCTGCTTACTTTATACACAATGATGTGTGACAGACACAGAAGGGTTCGAGATGTAAGATTTTAAATCATGTATGTTTATATAAGAATGCAAGAATTTTTAGTTGCAGGATTAAGGTTATTTGGCCCAATACCTGCTTTCCTTATCACCATATTCTTCAATTGCTTCTCTCCTAACACATCTGGCTACTTCTTAATGCATTTGTCCCGTTTGCTACAATGGCATTCTCTCATGGCTGTTTCCACAAGTCAATGATTCTTTCTTTGAAAAATCTCTGCTAATTTCCCCTTGTTCTATCTTCTTTTTAACCTGCATGCCATAGAGTCATAGTAAAGGCCTGCTTGGGTATACAATTGAAACCCGACCCGAGCCCGACCAGACCACATCTAATCTGAACCCGACCCGGGCCCATGTCCTGTGGTTTTTTCCCGTGCCCAACCCGACCCGACTCAACTACCAGAAATTAATGATGCTAAGTCTTACTCTTACTTCCCTTTCCCTCCCTGACCAAAAGGCAGCACTGCCACTGTGTCCGACCCGGCCCAACCCGAGCTGAGCCCGAGTGCCGGACCCAGAAGAACAAATCGACTTGACCCGAACCTGACACGTAAGGCGGCACAGTGGCGCAGTGGTTAGCACCGCAGCCTCACAGCTCCAGGGGCCCGGGTTCGATTCCAGGTACTGCCTGTGTGGAGTTTGCAAGTTCTCCCTGTGTCTGCGTGGGTTTTCTCCGGGTGCTCCGGTTTCCTCCCACAAGCCAAAAGACTTGCAGGTTGATAGGTAAATTGGGCATTATAAATTGTCACTAGTATAGGTAGGTGGTAGGGAAATATAGGGACAGGTGGGGATGTTTGGTAGGAATATGGGATTAGTGTAGGATTAGTATAAATGGGTGGTTGATGGTCGGCACAGACTCGGTGGGCCGAAGGGCCTGTTTCAGTGCTGTATCTCTAATCTAATCTAATGTTGCGGGTCCCATCTGGTTCTGGTTTAGCCCTCCTGACTCCTTGCTTAAGTTCCTTCCTACTTTCTTTATATCCCTCAAGGGCTTCGTGTGTTCCCAGCCTTCTAGCCCTCATGAATGCTTCCTTTTTCTTTTTGACTAGGTTCACAATATCCCTCATTATCCAAAGTTCCTGAAACTTGCCAAACTTATCCTTTATCCAGAGTCTCCGCGGCCACGGCGTGCAGTAAGTCCATTGAAGAGAAGAAGGAGCAGCGGGTCCCTAGGGTATCCTTGCGAAAAGGTGCCCCGAACACCCAAAAATCCACGAACGGCTCCTCGGCCGCAACTTCAAAGTGCCCGCGGGAGATGGCTCGGAGAGCATCTGCAGCGCACTGTCGGCAATGCTGGTACCGGCGCACGAGGATGTTGCTCACCTCCCGAAGGACGCGAAGGAGATTTCCAGGTGTCGATGGTGGGAACTGAGGAAATGGCTTATTACCTTCACCCCTCCCCCTTCCCCCCCTTCCACGCTCCCCCCCTTCCCCTTCCCAGCTCTACTCTCTCAGCTCAGCACCCCCCCGCAACCCCCCTCCCCCCTCACAACCCCTTCCCAGCCCCCGCCTTGCACCATCTTCCCCCTGCACCCCCTTCCCCTGCACCCCCCCCCCACCCCCTTACAGCCCCCTTCCCAGCTCCCTCTCGCACCTCCTTCCCCTCCACCCCTCCCCCTCGCACCCCCTCCTCCCACCGGCATCATCCTACACCTGTGTAGGGGCCCTAACAACCCCACTGCCTTGTGGGCGTCTCGGGAGAGACCAAGGCTAAGGGAGTAAACCCTGACAGAAAATCCGGAGCGGAACCCCGTAGGCGGTCATGTGTCACCTTTGGTATGTTTCCGGCAGTTCCTGCAGCCATACCGGTGCCAAACGTCATGCTCTGCACTCCTTTAGACCCCATTTGAAAGACTCCCACAAGTCAGATGTTGATTTACCGTCAAACAGCCGCCTCCAATCTGGTCCAAGAGATGGGCTGAGGGAGAGAGAGGGAGAGAAAGAGAAAGAGAGATAGAGAGAGAGAGAGAGAGATGGGGTGAGGGGGAGAGAGGGAGAGAGAGAGAAAGAGAAATAGAGAGAGAGAGAGAGATGGGGTGAGGGGGAGAGAGGGAGAGAGAGAGAAAGAGAGATAGAGAGAGAGAGAGAGAGATGGGGTGAGGGGGAGAGAGAGAGATAGAGAGAGAGAGAGAGAGATGGGGTGAGGGGGAGAGAGGGAGAGAGAGAGAAAGAGAGATAGAGAGAGAGAGAGAGATGGGGTGAGGGAGAGAGAGGTAGAGCGAGAGAGAGAGAAAGAGAGAGAGATGGGGTGAGGGAGAGAGAGACGAATGGGCTGAGGGAGAGAGAGCGAGAGAGAGAGAAAGATACAGAGATGGGCTGAGGGAGAGATAGAGAGAGAGAGAGATGGGCTGAGGGAGAGAGAGGGAGAGAGATAGAGAGAGAGAGAGAGATGGGGTGAGGGGGAGAGAGACGGATGGGCTGAGGGAGAAAGAGAGAGAGAGAGAGAGAGAGAGATGGGCTGAGGGAGAGAGAGGGAGGGAGTGAGAGAGGGATAGAGAGAGAGATGGGGTGAGGGAGAGAGAGACGGATGGGCTGAGTGAGAGAGAGACGGTTGGGCTGAGGGAGAAAGAGAGAGAGAGAGAGAGAGAGAGAGAGAGATGGGCTGAGGGAGAGGGAGAAGGATGGGGTGAGGGAGAGAGAGGGAGGGAGTGAGAGAGAGATAGAGAGAGACGGATGGGGTGAGGGAGAGAGAGACGGATGGGCTGAGGGAGAGAGAGACGGATGGGGTGAGGGAGAGAGAGAGAGAGAGAGAGAGAGATGGGCTGAGGGAGAGAGAGAGAAAGAGAGACAGAGAGAGAGAGAGAGAGAGACGTGGTGAGGGGGAGAGAGACGGATGGGCTGAGGAAGAGAGAGCGAGAGAGAGAAAGATACAGAGATGGGCTGAGGGAGAGATAGAGAGAGAGAGAGGGAGAGAGATGGGCTGAGGGAGAGAGAGGGGTTAGAGAGAGAGAGAGATAGAGAGAGAGATGGGGTGAGGGAGATAGAGAGAGAGAGATCGAGAGAGAGATGGGGTGAGGGAGAGAGAGAAGGAAGGGCTGAGGGAGAAAGAGAGAGAGAGAGAGAGAGAGAGATGGGCTGAGTGAGAGAGAGACGGATGGGCTGAGGGAGAAAGAGAGAGAGAGAGAGAGATGGGCTGAGGGAGAGAGAGAGAGAGAGATAGAGAGAGAGATGGGCTGAGTGAGAGAGAGATGGATGGGCTGAGGGAGAAAGAGAGAGAGAGAGAGAGATGGGCTGAGGGAGAGAGAGAGAGAGAGAGAGAGAGAGAGAGAGAGAGAGATGGGCTGAGGGAGAGAGAGGCGGATGGGGTGAGGGGGAGAGAGACGGATGGGCTGAGGGAGAAAGAGAGAGAGAGAGATGGGGTGAGGGAGAGAGAGACGGACGGTCTGAGGGAGAAAGAGAGAGAGAGAGATGGGCTGAGGGAGAGAGAGACGGATGGGGTGAGGGAGAGAGAGGGAGGGAGAGAGAGAGAGATAGGGAGAGAGAGGGAGGGAGAGAGAGAGAGATAGAGAGAGAGATGGGGTGAGGGAGAGAGAGACGGATGGGCTGAGGGAGAGAGAGACGGATGGGGTGAGGGAGACAGAGCGAGAGAAAGATACGGAGATGGGTTGAGGGAGAGAGAGAGAGAGAGAGAGAGAGAGAGAGAGATGGGCTGAGGGAGAGAGAGAGACGGATGGGCTGAGGGAGAGAGAGGGAGAGAGAGAGAGATAGAGTGATAGAGAGATAGATGGGGTGAGGGAGAGAGAACGAGAGACAGAGAGAGAGATGGGGTGAGGGAGAGACAGAGAGAGAGAGAGAGAGAGATGGGCTGAGGGAGAGAGAGGGAGAGAGAGAGAGAGAGATAGAGAGAGAGATGGGGTGAGGGAGAGAGAGACGGATGGGGTGAGGGGGAGAGAGACGGATGGGGTGAGGGGGAGAGAGAGAGAGAGAGATAGAGAGAGAGATGGGGTGAGGGAGAGGGAGACGGATGGGCTGAGGGAGAGAGAGAGACGGATGGGCTGAGGGAGAGAGAGAGAGAGAGATGGGCTGAGGGAGAGAGAGACGGATGGGGTGAGGGAGAGAGGGAGGGAGAGAGAGAGAGATAGAGAGAGAGATGGGGTGAGGGAGAGAGAGACGGATGGGCTGAGGGAGAGAGTGACGGATGGGGTGAAGGCGAAAGAGAGAGAGAGAGAGAGAGAGATGGGCTGAGGGAGAGAGAGACGGATGGGGTGAGGAGAGAGAGGGAGAGAGAGAGAGGGAGATAGAGAGAGACAGATGGGCTGAGGGAGAGAGAGGCGGATGGGCTGAGGGAGAGAGAGGCGGATGGGCTGAGGGAGAGAGAGAGAGAGATGGACTGAGGAAGAGAGAGACGGATGGGCTGAGGGGGAGAGAGAGAGAGAGAGAGAGAGATGGGCTGAGGGAGAGAGAGAGAGAAAGATACAGAGATGGGCTGAGGGAGAGATAGAGAGAGAGAGAGATGGGCTGAGGGAGAGGGAGAGAAAGAGAGATAGAGAGAGAGAGAGATGGGCTGAGGGAGAGAGAGAGAGAAAGATACAGAGATGGGCTGAGGGAGAGATAGAGAGAGAGAGAGATGGGCTGAGGGAGAG